>NC_056734.1:875854051-875921551 GCF_019279795.1 Protopterus annectens | reverse complement strand
TTTGGCTATAGTGTGGGATAGTAGTAGTTTACCAGTTGGGTGGATGCATTTGTGTACGTGCAGGAGGTTTTGGCCTGTGGATCTCAGGATACGGGTAGGTGTGTAGGGTGTTAGAGATTTAGCAATAGAGGGGGGGTATGTATACACATATACATACCTATATGTCTTGACCACATGCAGCTGAACCAGGACATATTTTGACTATTGCCGTTTTATACCTTTGGTGAGTTGTACAATGACGCATTTGTTTTCATTGACATTTTCCAAATATGTACAGGCCTGACAGTCAGTTATATGACAGCAAATGCTGCCTACATGTCAGAGATTTGCATGCTGATATGACAGGAGGACAGGGTAACAGCTGGCAGATATGGGCCTATTAACTGGACATTGTGGACAATTCTGTACACTTGTGGGGTATGACTCTGCATACAGCTTACTACCACTTTCAAGATTCGAACCATGGCTTTATCTGCTAAAATAAAACAGTGTCCATCACAGTTGAGTGTGCTATATAGATATTGCTGTGTATCTCTTTTCTGATTTCTGTATATAGGTCTCCTGTGGTTTTACAATCTGACCTTATGATTACAACACTCTTATACAGGATTTTCTAGACAGTTTTATTATGCAGCACATTGTAGGTGATAGTGATGAGTAATACCTTATTATTCAGAGAAACTGCAACACTATCAATGCCATACAATACCAGAGTAAACAGTACCAGTACAGGATATCAATCTTTTATTTCTAGGCACAGTTTTCGTATCTGACAGACCTGTGGGGTCAATATTTGTTAGCATTGCCTGAATGTTGCCACACATATTACCAGATTCCACATTAGTATTCTGCACATACGTCTCACTCTGTTACTGCATATTCCCTGGTCACAGCTTCACAACATGGCGGTGGAGATGGGACATACTTGGCTTATTACTCTCATAACATTTTGGGGAGTTGCTAGAGTGACAGGTTTGGTCTTATAGATGTCTGACAATCAGTTGTATTGCTTATTTGCTGCCTAAATGTCTGGGATCATCCCTCTGATTTGGGGGACAGGGTGACAGGCAGCAGATATGGGCCAATTAACTGGACATTCTGGACATACCTGTACAGTTGTGGGGTATGATTCTGCATACAGCCTACTACCACTCCTGGGATTTGAACCATGGCTGTGTGTCCTAAAACTACAACAGTTCATGTCTCAGTTGAGTGTGCTATTTGGATTATGTTGTCTAGCTTTTCACTGTTTTCTGTCTAAGTCTCAGTTGTACTATATGACCTCTTGTGATTACAACAGTCATATACAGACATTCCTACACATTTTATTTATGTAGCACAGTGTGGGTAACAGTGCTTAATACAACAGTACTATTAAGAGATTGCAGTTCTATGTTACCATATGATACCAGAGTAAACACATGCAGTCTAACAGTTAGACCTTTATTATCAGGCTATTATGCTTTTATTTACATACAACCTATATGAGAGTCTTCCTGCCATATTCTCTGGTGAATGCAGTACATGCCTTAAACAATACAGGTTTTATACAGGCGATTAACTTTCTACCACTATTAGATTTATTTCCTATGACAGTACATGCAAGAGTATTACTAATCTGCCTTGTGTCACAACCACTGCAATCTACAGGCATGGGCTTCCTGGTTTTCAGCCCGCTTATCTGCCACTGTGAAAGACATAAGAGGAATATTTAGCCATACCTATCTATAATATACATGAGCTGGCAATTATTAAACAGGTAGTAGACTGATACTTACACACAGCTCGGACATCCCCCATTCTCCTAGCCTCTTGGATCTACTGATCCAAGAGATCCCTCTTTTTTCGCTTCAGGTTGGCATAGTGATGTCTGACCTGCTCACCAGATAGAGGTATGCCAGTGGCACTGGTGAGGTCACGGGCGAGATGATCCCAGGCTTCTGCTTTGTATTGGGAACCCTGGTACTGGCCTTGCAGCAGTCTCTGGTCATGGTCTTTAACAAGAAGTCCTGCCATGACTCTGGACTCCTGGATGCCCCAGCACTGCACCTGAAAGCACACACCCTCTCCCATACCAGTTATCGTGCCTACAGGAGGAAGCTGCAACCAGTTATGAGATGTATTCCCACCTGTTGGGTTTAAATAGGGCTGATTTCCCACAGTTTGCCATGATTGGATGGTTTTGAAAATGCTAAGCTATGAGCAAACACATTTCCCTAAAGTTGGCATTGCTTGAAGGGGTACACCAATGGGCAAACTGATTTAGCTGGCCTACACATTGCTTACACCTACTAAGCTGGGCTGTGCAGTTCTTAGCATTGCTTAATTTTTAATTTGCATACTATTTGCTGTTTGGCATTGATTTATTATTTATTACATGTTCTATATGTGTTTGGTATCCATGATTCATGTGTACGTACACTGTATGGGGTCCCTGTGTTTATTAGGGGATTTCAACACTTTATTACATTGACACCTCACATCTGGGCTTAATGCAGTGTCTGCGGTGGTACAACGGTAGCATTGTTGCCTCACAGCAAGAGGTTCTCCCATTCATTTCTCGGCTGGAGTGCAGGGAGTGTCTTCTGTGTGGAGTCTGCATGTCCTGCCCATGGTCGAGTGGCATCTGAAAGACATGAGTGAATGGGCGTGACTTTGCTGAAGGTTGGGTGTCGGTCTGGCAACTCAGCACCATAAAAATCGACTGCCAATCATTAGCGGACTGGAGTTCCGCTGTAGCGACCCCTAACCGGGAAAAACCAAAAAGACAAACAATCTGGGCTTAATGCAGTACTCCAGTTCACATATTTATGTTATGTAGTAGGTTATACAACATAAAACTGTATATAGATTCCTTTCACATGTTAAGTTTGATTTTCCTATAGTAAGGGTCTGTTTGGTGATATCTCAATCTTATGTTATGCTGTGATGTCTTAGTGGTTAACTAGTGTGACTGTAGTGTACAGCATCCTGGGCTCAAGAGTTGCAAAGGCTGTTTATTTTGTTTGTGGCCAGAACAGCAGCTGTTGCATACAGAGTGATTAAGGCACTTTTAAGCAATTGTAAGTGTGTTTGTGTGGGTTTGTGTGAAGGTAAGCGATGCTAATCTCCGGTTAAATATGCTTACAGAGAGTTAGCTTCAATATTGCTTAACGTGTGTGTGCATTGCTTACTCCCGCACAAATGGGCTTAAACCCACTTACTACTGCTTAAATATGCTTACTCCTGCTCAATAGTGCTTACTCCCACTTACCCCCGCACTAATTTAGGCAGTAATGTAAAATGGTTCTTGGAAATGTGGTGGATTTGGACACTCTCTGGGTTTATTATTCATTACACATTGTACCTTCGATTTGTATCCCTGATTTATGTGTACATTTACTGAATGGGGCACTTGTGTTTTTCTGTGGATTTTACAACATTATGACAATGACACCTCAAATCTGCATTTAATACAGTACTCCAGTTCACAAATATATGTTATTTAGTAGGTTATGCAAACTCGAACTGGGAAGTATTGCTCATAAGGCAAATGCTCTGCCCACTACAATATTGCAGTACTGATTCATTTGCATATATCTTGATATTTATCCTCTTGTGCCATTTAAGCTGCAATAAATGTAGCTAAGCAATGGGAAAACCCGCGCACCTACAGTTAAATTTATCTGTTTGATAAAAAGAAATTAGCTTGTTTATGTTTTATATTTTAACTATTGCTCTTATAAACTTGGGAGGATGTTGATGGGGACATGCGAACACCATGTCCCTTTAGGAGCTCAGGCAGTGTGCCTTCATTAATATGCCTGGTGCACTGCCTCGCTGCTCCTAAGCAACCACTTTCTTGCAGGACTAAGCTAGTCCTGCACAGAAAAATAGTGAATCTGGGGGAATGTTTTATCACCAAGCCATGATGCTAAGAATATAGTAATAATTATGGTTAAAAATTTTAAGCTATAGCCCATGGGAGGCATAATTAAAGGAAAAATGTGGAAATGGCTGCTGATGGGAAAAGGATTAACTGATACTTGCAGACAGTCAAAGCTAAAAGTCTTAACATTTATTGTAGTAAAGTATGTTGTTGCATTAGTAGTCATAGGTAATGATAAATTACTTTTTCTGTTTTTGTGTTAATATAATGCTGTATAACATAACATATGAAGCCTTTTCACCCAAAGTCAAGAATGGTTGTTCCTCAACAACTAGTCAATGTGAACTTCCTCAAGATTGATGTGCCTGCAGAAAAGAAGCAATGAGGCAGAATATTGATCGCTAGGAAATCATTGCTGGTATAATTTCTAAATGAGTATCTGCAATTATTCACCTATTTTGGTAGATTCTTCCCTTCTTCAAGTTGGTGTAATACTGGTATGTTTAAGTTCCGAGGGTATGGGCGACTTAGTTCCCAGCAAAAATGTTTAAAGTTACATTTTATTGCCCTTCCATGTTTTGTGGTTACTCATGTACTTGCATGTTAGAAAGGAATATGCACCTATAATGATCTCAGAGCACTTCCCTCAAAATTTTTGCTTTCGTTAGACATGTCATCTATTGAAAATCATGTAAGAACTGATTTATAATTTTGTTAGGGTAAGCAATTTGAGGCAGCATTAAACTAGTGAACAGAAAAGGAAGGGAAGTGCATGGGTTGGCCACTATTCAATGGGAAGACATGAACATTAAACAGGATGTTATGCTCAGACTGGATTAGCACTCACAGAAGTGATGGCTAGGGCTATGACTGATGAACTTCATAGAGCTCTGATGGAGGCTTGAAATACATATGGAGCAGGGTGTGGAAGGAGCAGAAGAAAATGTAAAAGAGTTACGAAAGTAAATTATGCCTAACCTTTTACACAGGGAAGACCAAATGAAGATGGCATTAAATATCATGCACTTTGAAAATTCCCCATAAAACTAAAAACACTTGACAATGAGGTTAAAATTGAATAATTTTTTGAACTATTCCTTTTATTTTGTAAAAGAGTCAAATATGCAGTGGTGTCTACCCAGAATATGTTAATAACAATTGATTGGAAGTCATATCATATAAGGGTAACTCTTTGAAACTGTACTGATGTTGTTCATCTGTTTGCATTTGAGTAAGGCTTGCTTTTTTTTTTCTCACAGGCTGAACCTGAAATTGTTTCTCTGGGATCAATATTAAATATCATCTAAAAAATTTAAGTAAGTAAGTAAATAAGCACATACCTACATAAATACATATTATAACTTGCCATTTTGGATGAAGAGGGAAATGAGCCTATCAAGAAGTTGTTGATAAATATTAAAAAATGCTGTAATTGGCTTTGACTTTGTTATACTTAGTATTGGATAGTAATTATTTCATGTTCAGCAAGAATATGATAAAAGAAATAACTGGCATAGCTGATGAAAATATTATGGCCCCCCCAGTATTACAATATTGTGATGACTGAATGTTAAGACAGGACAACTGACAATTCATTGTTTAATGCATTAATCACTTTTTATCATTTAATTGCTGAGTTTTCTATTATGTAGAAATGCAGTGAGCAAAATTTTATATATGTTTGACTTCTATTAATAACAACACTTAATTTTTGAAATTCAATGCCACTTATGCTCTTGATGGAATACAGTATCTGGATGTAAAAAAAATAAAGGAGCGCTCTTGGCTTGACTTCATACTAAGCTTTTCAAAAAAATAATCTCATACATTTATTTTTTTCAAAATAAGAATTGTACACATTTTGGAAATGTATATCATCTTTTTTTAAAGAGGAATGTGGTCAAGAGTTCCTTGGCAAACATAATAAGTCTGAGTCCCAAAAAGAATGGATTTACTGCATCAGAAGAAGAGCATAAACATATTTGTAGCATATTTGTAGCAGGAGATATTAGAATTAGTAGACTAAGTAACAAAAGAAGTCAAGACAGCTCTGAAAGAGTCAGAACGTAGATATAAAACCTGATTATTGAGTTGACCACTATAGTAGTAAAAGACAAAGGAGACATACCTAGGATGGTTTTAGATTATAACACATAAAGTCAGAACATCATGAGTATAATTCATAGAAATTGGAAAACTTTTAGGATGATTGTAAGTCTTTTCTCCATTCTAGAATACTCTTCATATTTTATATGTAAAAATAGTCATTTAAAAATTTCACTGCAGGGAGTTATAAGGATGGGGCTGTGTAAAATGTAAATAAATGGGAGAAACTTCCTATTTTTGCATAACCCCTACATGGAGAATATAGTATGAATGACCACTATAACAGCAATCCAGTAATACTGCACATTGGCAGCCATGATAAGGGTATAAAATACTATGAAATTATACCTGCATGTTAAAGATCACTTATGTGCTACATAACAAAAAAGTATAGTATTTTGTTTAGGCATAAGAGAAACAACCTGAAGAAAATAAAACTGCAAAACAGAGGAGGTACTTTAGTATTGTTATTTGAAAAAAGAGGAAATGCAATGGCAGCTAACACTGAGGTCAAACATACCAGTTCCGGTGATAGAGGTCATTACCCTCAATATGGATCTAAAGGGAGGAATTATTATAAAACCGAATAATATGACCAGTTATATTCTTTAATACTCATTTACCTATTTTTTAAAATAAATTGATTGTATTAATTAATAAATGTGGTGCTGGATTCAATAAAGCCTATATGGCTAAGTAAGATGTTCTACATGATGTGTGGAGCTGTGCAAACACTGTAAACATCATGGCACTTCTGATTACATCACAAACAGTTGAATTATATGCTAATCAACCAATCCATAATGGCTGAGCTATTCAACAAGCTATAAAGCAATCTTGTATACTCGGTGCAGCAGCTTTTTCCCTTAAATTCCAAACCCTATTGGAATACAGCCATGGAAACTACACTAGAGGGAAAAATCTTAGGGGCTGCTGTTGCTCCTCGTATGTGTATGTACAACATGCTGAATACGATCTTGTTGCTGCTTATGCTGATAGACCTTAGGCAAGAAGGAGAAGGGTGTTTAAACCCTGTTTAACTTTTCATGGTCTGCATGAGGTGGAAATAGTAGAGTGCTACAGGGTAGATAGAGAGAGACTCCATTAACTCTGCAACCTTTGTCATCCTCATCTAACAGCAGGGGTGAACTGAGTGGAACCAATACCTGTGGAGACCAAGGTATGTGTTGAACTCAGAAATTTAGCTGCAGAAATCTTCCAGAGATGAACAGGGGAAAGGGTGAGGGTGTCACAGGCATCAGCATCCATGATCCTACATCAGTTCCTGCATGCTTGACTATAGCATGCCAGTGATTATATATATTTTCCCCATACTCCTGAGGACAGAACTACAACTATGCCAGGATTTCTACCCACAGCACACTTGCCTGAAGTCTTGGATGCCATAGACTGCACTCACATTAAGATCATAGCACCACCCACAGAACAGGGAAGGGTCTATATAACAGAAAGGGATTCCACTCCATTAAATGCCAGGTAATGTATAACACTAAGGGAATCATCTTGAATGTGTGTGCTGGCAACCCTGGCAGTTACCATGACTCCCATATCTGGCAAAACTCACAGCTGTATTAGAGGATGTCCAAGGTGTTATATTCCACAAGGCCATTTACTGAGGGAAACAGGGTATGCACTCAAACCATGGCTGATGATGCCCATCAGAAATGCACACACACACACACACACACACACACACACACACACACACACACACACACACACACACACACACACACACACACACACACACACACACACACACACACACACACACACACACACATCCTCAGAGGAATGCTATAATAAATCACACATTTGAACAAGAAATATCATAGAGCACCTGTTTAGGCTGATGAGGTCATGGTTTCAATGCCTAGATAAATCAGAGGGGCGAGGGGGCAGCAGTATGATCTCAGTTCCTGTGCAGAAATTATCACTATCTGTTCTATTCTACAAAATATAATTCTGAGAAAGCAGCTGCAACAGGAACACCAAGGGGAAGCAGCACACATCCCACCACCACTAGCAAGGTCATTACAGCCACATGCAGGTGAGAACTCAGAGTGGAAGCAGCAGCTGCTGTGGGTATAGGCAAACAGACATGCACAATATGCCCTCACTCTGGTGAAGAGGCAATGGATAGCACACATGCTAACCACCTAGGAGGTACAACTTTCATCCTTTACACATGCATGCAGTAAAATGGATATAGTCAGGCAGCACTCACAACCTTTACTTACCCATGTAATGGTTGTGTACTGTTAGCAACAGAAACAGTCAGCCTCAGATTACAATAGTTGTAACTGCAAGACTATAAAGATAAGTGTTGAACCTCGACCAGGAAAATAAATGAGTAAGAACACAAATACATGGCAGATGCTTTCATACTGTTAATTGAAAATGTACCTAAGTAGAATGTGTGCGAGTTATCCAGTAATTACATCACTATGTGACAGGACTGACTTATGTCAATAGATTTCTGCTATTTATTAGTTAACATGCCACCAGTTGTGGCTGGTGACTTCAAATCAAAAGGGGGCTGCAGGAGACAGCTGAATGGGTGGGGTCAATGGGAAGGGGTGCGGCCAACAAGAAAAGGGAGGAGCTATGCTCAAAACCACAAAAACTGCAACTTTAATTAAATACGCTGCCCTGGGTGCCAAACCGTCATTATGAGAGTCCAATCAAGACAAAATGAAGTGTAGAAGAAAAAAATATTTCAATGCATTGGCTGCATGATAGCTTACTTAATATCTAGATGGAAACAAAAAGGTTGTAAGGCATGAAAAAATAAATTACTTTTTAAATACATTATTGGAATGCCAGTCAAAATCAAGTATAAAAAAAACAAGCAGCACTCAACTCAAACCACTACTCCTTGCACTGCAGTTCTAATTATAATTTTTTTCAGCTTTATTAAAGTACCAAGTAACATGCTGAAAGTAGCAATCTCTGTGATACCCCCACTTGTAAATATTTCTTATCCAAAAAAGACCTGCTGCTTGACAACAACTATCTACTTGTTTCATGGGAAAACATATCAAAGTAAAAAATGAAAAGCAAACAAGAAACAAGGTCAAGATACATTGCTTAAAGGATTACTGCACAGGGTATAGACCACACACAGTAGATTGGCATTCTGTTTAGTTTACAGGTAAACCCTGCAAAGATTACTGCAAGTCTCCAACAAATGTAATGAGCTTCTTAAAATAATGTAATCCTATCCTTTATTACAAATACTGTCATATGCATTTCAGTAGCCAAGGCGTATACTTTATCTAGTTATGTAAGTATTCTCTGCATGGCAACAACAAAAAGGCTTTCAGTGTTGGCAATTCTTTAACAGTATGCTTATTAAAGCTTACTTGCATCTTACAATCTCAGACAAATTACCTGATGGTCATTAAAGCATTGCTACTTAAACACAGCGCAACAGGTACTTTCTGAATAATCTTCTTCTTCTTTCAGCTTTTCCCAGTTAAGGGTCACCACAGCAGATCACCTGTTTCCATTTCTTCCTGTCCTCTGCATCTTGCTCTGACACACCAACTACCTGCATGTCCTCTCTCACCACATCCATAAACCTTATCTTAGGCCTTTCTCTTTTCCTCTTACCTGGCAGCTTCATCCTTAGCATCTTTTTCCCAATATACTCTGCATCCCTGCTCAGCATATGTCCAAACCAAAGTAATCTTGCCTCTCTGGCTTTGCCTCCAAACCTTCCAACCTGGGCTGACTCTCTAATATACTTATTCCTAATCCTGTCCATCCTCGTCACACCCAGTGCAAATCTTAACATCTTCAACTCTGCCACGTCAAGCTCTGACTCCTGCCTTTTTGTCAGTGCCACTGTCTCTAACCCATATAACATAGCTGGTCTCACTACCCTTTTGTAGACCTTCACTTTCACTCTTACTGGTACTCGTCTGTCACAAATCACTCCTGACACTCTACCTCACCCACTCCATCCTGCCTGTACTCTTTTCTTCACATCTCTACACACTCGCCATTACTCTGAACTGTTGATCCCAAGTATTTAAACTCATCCACCTTCGCCAACTCTACTCCCTGCATCCTCACCATTCCTCTGTCCTCTCTTTCATTCACACACATATATTCCATCTTAGTCTGGCTGACCTTCATTCCTCTCCTCTCTAGAGCATATCTCCTCCTCTCCAGAGTCTGCTCAACCTGTTCCCTACTCTCACTACATATCACAATGTCATCTGCAAACATCATAGTCCACAGGGACTCCTGTCTGATCTTATCTGTCAACCTGTCCATCACCAGTGCAAATAAGAAAGGGCTCAGAGCTGATCCTTTATGTAATCCTACCTCCACCTTAAACGCATTTGTCACTCCCGCTGGAGATCTCACCACTGTCACACTACCCTTGTACATATCCTGCACCACCCTTACATACTTCTCTGCCACTACCGACTTCCTCATACAATACCTCTCTAGGCACCCTGTGATATGCTTTCTCTAAGTCCACAAAGACACAATGCAACTCCTTCTCACCTTCTCTGTACTTCTCCATCAACACTCTCAGAGCAAACATTTCTGAATAATAATAAGCATAACTCAACAGTATAACAATATGGCAGAAGCCAGAACATTCTGCAAAATCAAGGACAGATGAAAAGCCACTGTAGTACTTTTGTCTACCTTGGATGGGGGGGATACTTTGCACATTTACACTGCCTAACTGCTTCTTGCCTTGCTTGGACACATCCAGAGTCACTACATGGGGGAGTGGGGTGCAACAAGTATTTCACAATTTGAAATGTCTCTGGATTACTGTGATGACCTTGACATATTTGTCATACCTCTCAACTTCAGAGCAAGAAATCTGGACAAAGCCATATATAGAAGTGTACAAAGGCCCAAAAATAAGGACAATTGTTAAATATTGTTGTTATAAACTTAGAAAGATAATATTATAGTAATCCATGCATTAGTATGAATTTTCGGAAGAGTATGAAATCTGAAACTCAAATGACTGTCATTATTTTCTAACTTTAGTCTTTAATGATTTACCACTAATTTGCCAAAAAATAAAACACAATTTTATGAAAAACGGACCAAAAATGTAATGCAAAAATATAAAATAGCCACACAATACAGCTGGGAACCTGTCAAAGAAGGGACACTTTTTTAGTATTAGCACTGCTAATGTGAACAGCTGACAAAATAAAATACTCTACATTCATTTCTGAAATAAAAGTAATCTATAACTCTGATTATTACAGTTATTTATTAATTGTAAACCCTCCATTTGTGGAGGGATTATTAGGGAAGAACACCATTTTGAGCCAGAATCGGGGACAGTTGAGAGGTTTGGACATGCCTAATTCCATAAAGCAATTTATTTGCACATACCTTTCAACCTGTTAATGCAGGAAATCTGGACAAGGCCAAATATATTGGGGGAACATATAAACAGCACTAAAACTTGCTCTTGTATAAACTGAAAGACATTGGCTTTGTCAAAGGCAGATCATACTCTCTAAACTCCTCGGCTGCTTTTGCTTTCAAACCTTCACCAAAAGCCATTGATGAGGGAAAGGCACCATGAGCAGCCTACCCTCGACCCATGGCTGCCGATGATACGATACCCACGAGGGTATCATTGAAAACTCTATCATTGAAATCTTAACCGGCTTATCAACACAAGGGTTTACAACACAAGGTGGAGACCAGAAACCCTGGAGGTCAGAGTTGCTGGCTGTTGTCGTTGCTAAAGCCTGCCTCAAACAAGTGGTAAAAATTGCACAGTCCTGGCCCCCACTGTTTGGCATCTACTTTTCCGCGCCAAGCACAAGCAGGGTTACAGGAGGTTATGGCTGACAAAGATGACTGCAAACTTTGCGCTATAGTGCCAAAACACAAACAACACAGATATAGATCGTGTACAGAAGGGGTCTCACAACGGATAACTGGTGCCAGAGGAGCCATTGCCCTTCCAAAGTTAAATGCCAAAAATAGTCAAATACGTCGGGGAAAAACAAGGTTACCTAGCTACCAGACAGGTGGTGCTTCCACTGAGTGAGTAGAGAAATATCAGGGGACCTGGGGACCCAGGTTGATAGTAGTCTGTCATTCGACACCAGACAGTTGATAGAATAACAGGTCTTGCTTTAGCATGCATTTTTCTGAAGGTTATGAAGTCTGAAACTCATTTTCTGTCATTATTTAGTGACTTAATTCCTAAATGATTTGCCAGAAAACCACAAATTTTATGAGGAACAAACCAAAAATAAGAAGTAAAAATCTATTCATTCTGCAAAAAAACTGGACAGTTGAGAGGTATAGTTCAGCCGGGGTTGTCTTTGGGTTTGCTGCCCTTCCCCCTCTCAGAAAATCACGGTTGAATTGAGCCTCCCCCTTGCAGCCATTCCACTGAACCAGTACTTTGCCATTTCACCCCATTTACCATAAACACTAATGTGCATACTGCTTTACTTCTGCAATGATTTGGACTTCATTTGAAAGTTTTATTTTGCATCTTATAGCACAAACACTAATAGATATCTACAAAAAAAAAACAATGCAGTCGCACAATGAAAACAGACTTAGCATTAAAACTTTTCTGCACTTGAAACTAACATTCATTGAAACAGCATTGAAACCCACATTCAAAGAAAATACATTTTGCCAGTGGCAGATAAAGATTAACGTTGGTCTGTTTTCAAATCACAGGCCCCTTGCTCACAAAACATACACATGCTCTTTGATACACCTTCCTGATTGTATTAAATTATAGTCCTTGTACAATATAGTACAGCTTTAGAGGGCATTTTAAATTTATTGTTTTGAACATTTTTCCAGTAAACAATGAACTAAAATGCATGCACCGTTAATGACAAAACTACCCAATTCAGAACATTTCCATCAAAAAAGTCTACTCAACCATCTACAGTCCACCAGTATCAGTAAATATGCACAATCTCTGAAGAAGTAAAAGTCATCTAAATAATTCCACATTAAAGAGATCTGTAACTAATGATGAGGTTGCTGCTAGCAAACAACTTTATATTTCATTGTTTAATCTACAAATAAAGTGCCTGTTGCCCTTCAGGAATAAATTGCCTATGTTACACTAAAAAATGATAAGCTAGTAATATTGCAATAGGGAATGGATGGCAAACTGATAACAAGTTCATAGTTACTGGGTATCTTTGCCAAAAAGGACTGCAGCACCCACCCCCTTTGCAATAAAGTACAGTATCAGCAATGCAGTTACCTACTGTGGGAGTAGAACCCACAGTCTTCTACATCAAAAGCAAGTATACTACCTGTTGTGCTATAAAAATGCAAACCGATTCAGCATAAGCAGCACTAAACTTTTGCTCCCCTGCAGCTCTCAGCTCCTTGTAAAATCTACTCAACACTCAGCTATATCTCTGAACTTTGCAGCACATAAATCTAGAAAAACCCAAAACTTATGGGGGGGGGGCAAAAGCCCAAAAACCAGGGACACATTTTAAACATTGCTTGTATAATGTTGGAAAGTTGCTAGAATAAAATGCTGTGTTATCACCATACATTGCACTGCCAAGTCTTAAACCAATGACCCTGTGCAAAACAGGCAAAGCAACATACAACTATGCCAAATCAGCTGTTTTGTGAAAGAGAGGAGGACTGAAACTTTTCAGTCCTCACCATAGCTGTCAACGTCTTAGTACAAAACACCTGAACAAAGCCAATAATGGGGGAATGCAGCCCCCAAAAATATTCACTGAATTCAGTTCTTACCATAGCTCTCAACCTTAGCACAAAAAACCTGAACAAAGCCAATAATGGGGGAATACAGTCCCAAAAATAGGGACACATTTCAAATATCCATCTTCTAAACTTAAAAGATTGCTAGAATAAAAGGTTTTATGTTACCAGGTACTTTCTGAAGAATATGAAGTCTGAAATTCAAATGCTTGTCTTTTTTATTTATTTAGCATTTGTTAACCAGGAAGGTCTGACTTGGAACAAAAACCAATGTTCAGCAGAGGCCCAGGGAGAAAAACTCCAGAAACATATCTTTGTAAGATGGGAGGACATCAGAGCACCCAGAGGAAACCCACACAAACACAGGGATGACATGCAGACTCCACACAGAAAGTACACCAGCCAAGAATCAAACCAGAGAACCTGTAGCTGTTAGGCAAAAATGCTACCATTACACTACTGACTATGTAACAACACAAAAATACAGAAACCAAAGATTTTTTGAGGAGCAGAACAGAACAAATATGAGGCAAAAATCTGCAATTTTTTTACAAATGGTGGTGGGTAGGGAATTCTGGCTCTTGCCACCTGGGCCCAAGGTACAGGGTTCAAGCCTGTGGTATTGTCTACCCACTACCATATAGCAACTGAGGCATTACACACACACACACACACACACACACACACACACACACACACACACACACACACACACATGCACACTTCCTTACCTTAAAGTCCATAAAATAAAACAGGCAGCCCAGCAGTCCATAAAAGAAGAGAAAGTCCAAGTTTGTACCATCCAAAAGCCTGTGATGAGAGCAAGTCCTTCCCATGACAGCAGAGCATGCTGGGTGCTGCCCAGCCTGCAGACATTGCAGTCCGGTCCCGCTTCCAGTCTATGCAGATGTAACTGCATAGACTTCTGGGATAGTGCTGTTGAATGCTCTCTTCCTAATCTGGACTGCTCGTGAGACAGTCTGGATTCTGTGCGCATCTCCAGACTGGTTCACCAGCAGTTGGGAAATGCTGTGAGTGCACATCAATGTTCTGCGACTTGCATATGATTTTTATTAGTTTTTCTTTTATTAGTTGTTATTTTATTTTCCTTCTTGTTTTACAGCTGGGGGGCTGCAGTCCTGCAGTCCAATAGCACGAGCCACCCCTGCATGCCACATACATTGAAAATACACACAATAAAAAAAGCAGTCGAAAGTCTAATTATTCCTACATTCTCACAAGTGGAGCAATAAGCTTAACTGATGTATCAAGAATTTCAAGGTAGTTATCACAACAGTAAAACGTCTGTAAGAAATTATTAAAATTTTCAAAATACCATCAACAATACATATACTAAGCACTCAGATATGTACCCTGTAAATCAGAAAAAAATAGATCTGTATCCCTGAATTCAAAAAATGGAAACAAGGTGATGGCACAATTATCATCCTTTTCACAGGGTGGGGTTTGAGGAAACAGGAGGCCAAGGCTGACAATAAAGTACTGAGTGTATGTGAGTAAGGGGGACAAGCAAGCATAGGTTCATAGGTTCATAGGTTGATACTAGGCTATCTGCCCTAGGGCATTTATAAGCCTAGCCAGAGTGTGTTTGGCTTTTGCCACCCTTTTAGATTAGTTGACTGTGCCTCTGTATAGTAGGTCACAGAAGATAGTTTTTTTAAGGTTAGTTTACTGTGCCTCTGTCCAGTAGGGACACAGAAGAGATCCCAGGGGTAAACCTACGATCTCCCATCCACTCGTCAAGATTTCTCTTGAAGAGGGTCATTGAGGGGCTCTGCCTAACATGGATTGGGATTTTGCTCCAGAGTGAGGGGAACCTCTGGGATATGAATCTGTCCCTCCAGCATGTCCTATCTATTTCTGTACTGAGGTTTAAGTCCCTGGAGCATGTAGCTCTAAGGGATTTGGATTTCCTGAGGTGGAGCATGTCCATTAATTCTGGGTTGGACATCGCTTTATACGTCAGGCACAGATCGCCTCTGAGTAGGCGGTAAGCAACTGAGTAGAGCTGGAGTTTCTTTAGCCTAACTGCATAGGGCATCTGTTTTGAGTCCCTTGATCCTCTTGGTGAGGTACTTTTGGGGTCTTTCCAGTTGCTGCAGGTGTCGGGTAAGGTACATCCCAAATGGGGAATTGTATTCATATATGATGAGTAGAGGGGCACAATGACCTCTCTTGATCTAGATGTGAACCCTTTCGTGATAAGGTGGGCTATATAGAAGGTCTTTCTAACCACTTTGGCAACATGATTGTCAAAGGAGAGATTGCTATCTACTTGGATCCCCAAATCCCTAATTACTTCTTCTGTACTTAATGGATTACCACCTATGTAGTAATTTGTGGGCACTTTGTTTTTTCCCAAAGGAGATGACTATGCACTTTTTGGCATTTAGCTTTAGGTCATGGCTCTGGCACCAGTTATCCATCTCTCTGAGACCCTTTTGGAGGATGCTTGTGTCAGTTGGCAAGTTGATTATGGCACCCAGTTTGCAGTCATCTGCAAACTTGGTCAGCCATAGTCCTCCCGTGTTAGCCTGTACCTCAGAGAAATATATACCGAACAAGAGAGGTCCCAAGACTGAGCCTTGTGGGACACCACTTGTAACTGGTTTAGAGTCTGACATGGCACCTGCAATTCTGACCATGTGGGTTCTATCCCTGAGCCAGTTTGCAACCCATCTTGTGACATAGGGGTTGATATTTAAGCTAGTAGCTTATTTATGATGCCCAAGTGGGGTATTGTGTCAAAGGCTTTTGTGAGGTCCAGGTAGGCTGTGTGGACTACCTTCCCTTCATCTACGGCCTTGGTGACTGTTTCAAAGAAGTCGCCCAGGTTCAAGAGGCAAGATCTGCCCTTAACAAAGCCGAATTGGGTAGCATCCTGTGTTTGGAGGTTCCCAATGTCTTTGTTTATGAGTTCCATGATGATACGCTCCATAGCTTTGCAGACCAGGCTAGTCAGGCTTATAGGGCAATAGTTTCCGGGGTCCGTTGTGGCACCAGCTTTGTGGAGTGGGACCACTGTTGCTGTACACCATTCCTTGGGTACATATCCTGTAGTAAGGCTGAGATTGAACAGTGAATTTATCTGAGGGTTCAGTTCTTCTTGGAGCTCATGTAAGATGCAGCCCGGAACACAGTCCAGTCCCACTGATGCTGTGTTTTTGCTTTGGAGAGGGTAGCTCTCACCTGTGCATCTGTGATGTCAGGGAGGCTACACTCTGTTGGGATAGACATTTGCTCTTTTGGGGAGGAAGGGGGGGAGAAATTTGCACTGAACCTGTCTGCCAGGATGTTGGCAATGTCTGTGGGTTCAGTGTATTTTTTGTCATTTTGCACTAACTCAGAGCATATCTGGGAGCTGCCACCCAGGTTCCTGACATAAGTAAAGAAGGCCTTGTGATTATCTTTAGTGTCTTGTGCATTTTTTCTTTCGAAGCTGGCCTTAGATGATTTTATGAGGGATTGTAGTTTCTTGCTAGTACTGATCAGAGATGCCCTCCCTTTTTGGGATTTTGCTCTATCATGTAGTAACTTCCCCCTTCTGTTGTATAGTTTATTTATGGCTGGGGTCCACCAGACAGGTCTCCTGCCTTTGGAGGAGTGAGTCTTGGTTTTATTTAGGATAGCATGATCCATGCATTCCTGTAGGTGTCCATAGAATGCATTTGTAAAGGATTCTGCAGTTTGGGCCCTATTTTCCACTGGCCCGGGGGCTTTAAAGGATTCCACCAAGGTTTTGAGAAGTGTGAAGTTTGCTTTTGAGAAGTTCTTCACCATGGTTTCCTTGGCTGGGGGTGGGGATGGGATATGGATGTCCAGTGAGATTAATTTATGGTCAGATCTTACCAATGGGGGGTATACCTCTGGTATGGAACATATAGTCCCCTTGTTGGTGATGGTCAGGTCCAATCTGTTTTCCTCTCTTGTGGGAGTGGTGACCAGTTGTTCCATAGCATTTGAGTTTATAAATTCTAGGAACCATTGGATGAGGGTGTTGGGGCTTGATTAGTGCTCCCAGTCTATGTTTGGGTAGTTAAAGTCACCCAATATAATGGTGTTTGGAGAGACCTTCATATTCTCCAGTGTTTTCAGAAAAGCTGAGTGGGGTTCCTGAGTTTGGGAGGATGGTCTGTACCAGGTTACAAACTGAAAGGCAGTTTTGCCCACTGTTAGTTGCACATGGATGGTCTCTGATTCTTCGTGCAGTGCCACTAACCTGGAGGTGTGAGTATATTTGATGAATATGGATATCCCCCTACTTTTGTGGTTCAGTCTGAGTTTTGGGGCCGAAAAGCATGGTATGAGGTATAACATGGTAGTGCTCGGATGCTCTCAGGAGCCTTGAACCAGGTTTCTGTTACTGCACAGATATCGATATTCTCCATACTGAGGAGAGCCTTGAGTGTGTGCATCTTGAGGTTTAGACTTCTGGCGTTGAGCAGCATTACCCTTAGTTTCTATTTCCTTGTGTTGTCTATGGAGGTGGGTTTGTCTTTTGAGCCTTGCCTACAAAAGGCACTATGGGGGTGGCAAGAGCCTTAGCTAGTATTCCAAAGCCCAGGGGTGACAGGTGCAAGCCATCCCTAGCAAAGCAACGTGGCTTGTTGAGCATGTTATCTCAGGCTGACAGACACTGGATCCACTTTGAATGACAACAATACTTTATCCAATTGTTAAAATTGATCATTTTGTCTTTATACTGTGGCATCATTCTTGGTGAGGGTAAGATGCTACTCAAGGTCAGTGTCATACCGGCCTGGGCTACATGATCAGAGTGCTCCTCTATGTCTCTTTTCATGTAGTCCAGGGAGGTACGCCTCAGGTCATTCACACCAGCATGGAAAATGACAGAGTCATATTTGTACTTGCTTTGGAGTGACTTGAGTGCTTGTGTTATGTGGCAGATCCTGGCACCCGACAGGCAGCTTACAGTGACCTTCTCCTTGTTCAGCCTGGTTAGTGGGACGTCTGTGTGTCTGACAATAGAGTCACTGATTACAAGTGTATTAGGTGTGTTGTTTAGCCTTAAGGGCTGTGACTGTGTGGCACACTGACTTTGTGAACTATGTGATACGTGGGTATTGTTGTGGGGTAGTGGTTGCTTAGATGTCTGCTTTGGAGGTCTCTGCTGCTTGGGCCGATTTTTATTTAGAGTCTCCGAGTATGTTTTTGTGTGTTTATGTGTTTGGTTTGCTGTTGCGATAAGTCTATGAGAGACTGGATTTGTGGTGTGTGTGGTTACCTTCTCCTCCTGACTGACTGCGCCAGTACTGGGTTGAGAGAGCTCAGCCTCCAGTTTGGCTATATAGTTGCATCTCTCACATATATTTGAGCTTGTTGGGAGGAGGAGAGGGTGGTCTGTGTACATAACGCAGTTGTAACATTGCCTCAAGATTCCCAGATTCACCAGCTGGACTGGAGAGTAAACCCGAAACTGACTTTTGGACATGCCAGAATAGTATAAGGAACTACTTTTTGACTGATCAAAAAGGACCAATAGGGAGCCAAGTACTTAAAAGGAGTATAAGAGGGTGTAGTGCTTTAGTTTATTAATGCTTACTTATAGGATTACTTATACAAGCAACTGCAGGGCTTTAGAATGAAAATAGAGTGCTTACTTTGAGATTTAGAACAGTTCTAAGGGAAAAAGTGAAGAGCAGACTTTGTGGAGCCGGGAATAGTTTAAACCCATTTAAGCGGCGCTGCCCGATGCTGTGCTATGCGCAAAATCATGCAAAGCCACGCAAATGCGGGTTTTAAAGCAGGGAAACTGAAAGAGATAGGTATTGACCCAAAATGGCCAATAAGCTACTAGTTTCAGGGCTGAGACCACTCTTCCAAGGACAGATAGGCTGCTCAAAGCTCCCCACTCTCACTGGTAAACAGAGAAGCTTCCTCCTGTCCAAGTAAGGATATGGGCAACACAGGAAACTATACCACAGTCCGGAATTCAGCAAAACCTGAAATCTGGACTAATCTAGTTCAGCAAAGGCGGGAAAAAAGAATATTTTTTTTTTGTTTGTTTTTTTTCAGGAAACAGCAGAAAAACACACAGAAAACACTGTAAATGCTATAAACAGGCTAGCGCACATTAGTGTGTAGCCTACGACAGTTATATAATACAAAAATGACTTAAATTGATATAAAACAAGTGCAAAGACTGTAAAAGGCAGAAGGCAAATGCAAGTCAAACTTTTTAAAGCACAGATCAGTTAGAAATTCATTTTTTAGGTGGGAAAAGGCAGTCAGAGCAAAAAAACAGAGAAAAAAATACTTAAATCTGGAAAAGTCTCTCTTGGGTCTCTCTGTTGCCTATATCACTCTGCAGGACACCACGAGGAGCTGTGCAGAGTTGTATACTGGCGCAAAACCGTGCAAATGCAGGTTTTAAAGCAGGGAAACTGAAAGAGATAGGAATTGACCCAAAACAACCAATGAGCTATTAGTTTCAGGGCTGAGACCACTCCTCCAGGGACAGATAGGCTGCTCAAAGTTCCCAACTCTCACTAGTAAACAGAGAAGCTTTCTCCTATCCAAGTCAGGATATGGGCAACAAAAGAAACTATGTCCTGAAATCTGGACTAATCTACTTCAGTAAAGGGGGGAAAGATGAATTTTTTTTTTTTCAGGAAACAGCAGAAAAACACACAGAAAACACTGTAAATGCTATAAACAGGATATTACACTTTGGTGTGTAGCCTACAACAGTTATACAATACAAAAACAACTTAAATTGATATAGAACAAGTGCAAAAACTGTAAAAAGCAGAAGGCAAATGCAATTTAAAAATTTTTTAAAGCACAGATTAATTAGAAATTCACTTTTTAGGTGGGAAAAAGCAGTGGGAGCAAAAAAAAACAGAGAAAAAAATACTTAAATCTGGAAAAGTCTCTCTTGGGTCTCTCTGTTGCCTGTATCACTCTTCAGGACACCACGAGGAGCTGTGCAGCATGCAAATGTGGGTTTTAAAGGAGGGAAACTGAAAGAGATAGCAATTGATCCAAAATGGCCAATAAGCTACTAGTTTCAGTGCTGAGACCACTCCTCCAGGGACAGATAGGCTACTCAAAGGTCCCCACTCTCACTGGTGAACAGAGACACTTCCTCCTGTCCAAGTAAGGATATGGTCAAAGGCGGGAAAAGAGAATACACACATATATATATATATATATATATATATATATATATATATATTTTGTTTTTGTTTTTTTCAGGAAACAGCAGAAAAACACACAGAAAACACTGTAAATGCTATAAACATGCTAGCGTACTTTAGTGTGTAGCCTACAACAGTTATACAACACAAAAATGACTTAAATTGATATAAAACAAGTGCAAAAACTGTAAAAAGCAAAAGGCAAATGCAATTTAAACTTTTTAAAGCACAGATCAGTTAGAAATTCACTTTTTAGGTGGGAAAAGGCAGTCAGAGCAAAACAAACAGAGAAAAAAATACTTAAATCTGGAAAAGTCTCTCTTGGGTCTCTTTATTGCCTGTATCACTCTGCAGGACACCACGGGGAGCTGTGCAGAGTTGTATACTGGCGCAAAACCATGCAAATGCGGGTTTTAAAGCAGGGAAACTGAAAGAGATAGGCATTGACCCAAAATGGCCAATAAGCAGAAATGTAACTAATTAAAAAATGGCCACTGAGAAAGAATGATCTGCAAGTCTCATGAATGCCTCATGTACCTGTTATGTGTGTGTGTGTGTGTGTGTGTGTGTGTGTGTGTGTGTGTGTGTGTGTGTGTGTGTGTGTGTGTGTGTGTGTGTGTGTGTGTGTGTGTGTGTGTCTGTATGGGGACTCAATGTGAAATGCATGTGTGTGTGTGAGTTTCTGTATGAGCAAAGCCAAATTCTGTGCTAGCACTATGTCCTGGCATACTGGACAGGTGTGAGTCATGCATGCTAGAGGTACCAGTTCATAATCAACACCCCCCAACTGCAAGAACTGGCTCTGCCAGGAGTTGCACTGGCATGTCCATGCCCAAGGTCAGATGTGCTGGCACTACATGAATATGACTGACTGATGTCTGCTGCACAAGCTCTACTCATGACTGAACCCAGGTCCACACCTCATTGCCTATCACATCTTGGTGAGACAACTCAACCACTGATGGAGCAGTGGAAGAAGTGTCACTATGGGATTGGACATGGCCATGCTGGCTAACAGCAGATGATGTTATGGACCAACGGCCTTGTGGATGCTGACTCCTCCCAACATACATTCCATCACAGATACTGCCCATTTCATCATCATTCATCCAATCCATTAAATCATTCAAATGGCAGAGGCAGTAATGCATTTTAGCCTGTGCCATGTCTTGAACCCTAAGCATGTGCTCAGAGGTCCTAGCAGAATGTTCCTCTACCTCCATGATGACGCTAAACATACGTTGAGTGGCACATAATGACACACCAGCATCAGCTGAAGGGTGGAGAACAGGCCTCCTCTGAGCACCCCTACCAAACCTCCTGCATGGCACCTCACCAGCACTTTGGCTATGGTCAAAGTCAACTGACACTGAAGCTGAATAACCTCACTACCCTGATAAAGCATGTTACCCTTAACCTGTCCACTATCTGAGGGCTCAATAAAATGGGTATGCATAGGCATACTGACTGCGTCTGAAGGAAATCCAGGAATGTATGAGTCACAACCTCACTGTCAGATTCAACTTCTGCACCCCCATCTGTGCCTCCATTTGGCCACCATCATGATCAGAACCTACCAATACTCCAATATCAGGTGGTAGGATTCCTACAGTTCCACTGTTAGGATCACCTGTGGTAATAAACAACACACACATGAATGAAATTACTACTGCACTAAATATTAAGCCAATATAAATGATAAAAATGTAACACTGGTCATGCAATCACAAACGGTAGAGCAATACAGACACTCATTAAGCCCTCCTCATGCATAGAGATAATTATGTAATTAAATCATGTTTAGCAATAAGCAAATGGACATTTGGTTACCATGTCCAAATGTCTTCACAGTTTAATGGGAGGATGTTTCTGGAAGAAATGAAGCAGGAAAGGAAGGCAATTAAGCATCACAATGGGAATAAGACAAGGGGACACTGAGTACACAACCACCTATATGTCCTGTAAGAAATATCCAAAACTGAAATTTGGATGAAACATCCACCCACACCAATGTGTATTGAAAACTGTGATGTATAACTCTGTTACCTATCAAAATGTACAGATATAAAAAATGTGTCACAGGAAGTAGAAATCTAATTATATATTTTATTCTACAAGTAAATATAAACATTGCCATATGTAAGCTTACCTGGAAGATAGTCCTGGGACAGATTTGTCCTCCCAGCCACATCAGCACTGACATCAAACACATACTGCACAGTCTCCACTGAGCTGTCTGGATCTCTGACAGTGGACAGAAACTGCTCATTTGTTGTCAGTGTTGACTCAGTAGTAGGACCACCCCTGTAGCCAGCTGTTCTTAGATAACTGCAGCTGCACTCCTTTGTGCTGATGAACTCATCCAGAGCTCATCTAAACAACCTTGTCTTGGTTTGTGATTTACTGCGGAGATGCCTCATAAGAGGAGTTTTATTTGAATTTATATTTTATTTCTTACCACTCTTTTTCACTGTGTATAGGGAGGAAGGAAGGAAGGGATAGCTTATAGATAAGATTTTCTTTGATTTATATTTTGTTGTTTTACCTTCAGTTTTCACTGTTTGTTGTTAGAAAGGCATAGGCTTTAGACAGGCAAACTCTAGGCATCCTAAGGAACCTAGTCAGCTATAAAATCACATGGACTGTAGAGAAGACAATCCAGAGTTTATCTAAACGATCCTGTTTTGGTTTGAGATGTATTGATCTTTACTGTTAAAAACAGGTGTGGCTGCGAGTGATAGTAAAGAAATTCCAGCTTTTGGTTGACACTGAGGACTTGTACAGTCAAAGCAACAACTTTACTGTACTTAATTTAATATTTAGTTGGATATTGTTTGAGAGATTTTTATCATAGAAGTTGATTTAAGTACTCTTTGAATTCTGTGAAAACTGATTTTGACTATTCTTTTGTTTTATAATTTTTTATTCATTTGAAGCTAAATATGGATTCCTTAAATGACTATGCCATTGATGATTTGCTAAAGCAGAAATAGCTTGCACAGTGTCGTAAATGCTATGTATATGTAATGTTAGCACCTGATAACGCTGGTAATCAATGTTTCTCATGACAAAAGATGGCTGATTTGCTACCCATTATTAGTAGACTTACTGATGATGATTGCACTTGTGCACTTGGCATTGCTTGGAGAACTGTTGTTACATGTATTAATAACTGAACTGTTAAAATAAATAATGTTAGACAAAGAGCAAAAATAACACATTTAGGAAAGGATGTGTATATTGTCTGTAAAGGTCATTCAAACCCTATGAAACAAGAAGATGCCCTTGACAACTTTGGAATTTTGGATACAAGCATTCAGCAATCTGAGGACTCAGGGTGTTTAGAAGGAAATAAATCAGAAAGAAGAAAGTACTAGCCAAATGCAAAGGAAGGAAAAGAAACTAGTAAATGTCTGTAAAGTAAAACAATGCATACTAAAAAAAGACACTACTTTCTTATGTGAAACAGATGACAGGGAATGATAACATTTTTCTGTCAAAAAAACCTTCAGTTTACAGAAAAAAGCAGAATATTTCTAAAAGAGAAGGCAGAAAAAAGGAGGCAACGGGCAGGTGAAAAGGAATAAATGAAAACTGAACAAGGAAGGATTAATGAACATTCCTGTAAGAAAAAAGAGGAGAAAGGCATACAGTGACAACACGGCTCAAGATGTGGATGTACAAAGCCAGCTGGATAAGAATAGTATGCTTGCAAATGTAATATGCAATGAAAACAGTGGGATTACCAAGACTAACACTGGTGAAGATCATTCCTTTGCAACAATAGATAGAGCAGATATTGTTTATTTAGAAGTTAAAGATTCTTCAGATCTGGTCAGAAAATATATTTTTGTAAATGGAGATTCAACAATTACAGAAACTGATACATAATTTGTAGAGAAGATAATGAACGTTGAATAATTTTATGCTTCCCAGTATCAAAAATAGAGGATGAGAAACAAGCATTAGAATGCTTTAATGTAAGGAAATATGGATCTATTTTTATTCATATAAATGGAAATGATCTCATCCACAAAGACTGTCTGACTGTTAGCAGGAAACTTACAGCACTCTTAGATAGTACAGCTTGTACTGGTGTTGGGAAGTATTTTTCACAAATCACATATAGAAACGACAGTTAGGATCACAGTAAATGGAAAGATTTTTTGGGTAAATACCTACATGAAAAAATGCCTATTTTAGAAAATGGAAATGTGTAGACCATCTGAGCCTAATTTTGGGTACACATGTATTTTGACAGGATAGCATGTATTTGTTAAGATCAGGGAATTGAATTTTTGAAGCAGATATTTTACAATATTTGACAAAACACAAGAAAAGAGTTTTGTCATGTCAAAAAAATTAACGGTTCACAGATAGCAACATTTGAGTCATCTCTGATGGTTGTTAATGCTACGAGCATTAATAATAAAGTTGTTTTTTATTGGAAAATTTTCTATGTTCCCACAAAATTGATGTTATTGTTTGTTAAACATGGTTAAAGAACAATGGAAGCCAGTTCTGTTAGGGTATAAATGTTTTTACTCTAATAGACAAACTAACAAAAGAATCACGTGGACGTATAATGATAGGGATTAAAGGTAGTATGAGACCTGTGATTATTACATGTTCGGTGATAGCACCAATACTATAGATTGTATAACTGTGACAATAAAAACAACCCTGGAACATATAACAATTGTTAGAGTGTATAGACCATCAAAGTCAAGTGCTGATAACCTAGAGGAAATCATATATTTATTGCATAAAAAACAGCAGGGAAGAATAATAGTGGCTGGGAACATAAGTTTATCAGAAACAGACTGGAATAATATTGATTCACTAACTTTACTGAGGACATTATTCACAATGTATGTTCAGGAACAACAATTGCTTCAGTGGGAAAAGGATCAAACTAGACATTGTTTGTATTCCTGAAGAAATTACTATTACATTATGCGCAGTAGTAATCACTGGGTCATAAAGGTTAACGTGTTGCTAGATCATGCTACCAAACTGAAATCTAAATCAATGCACAAAAGATTAATAACAAATTACATGGAAGCAAAACAGTCACTATGTAAAACTAGTTGGAGTAATGTGTTCAGTGGAAAAACTGCAGAAAGAATGTGAAACGTTTTGAAAGAGAAATTGTTTGAGGACAAAAATTTTTTAAAAAAAATGAACTTCAGGATCTAGGCATACAAAGTCAGGGGGGTGTATATCCATAAGAACAAGATACAAGACTAAAGTTAGTGACAAAAATTATAACAAATGGAAAAGAAGACACACTACAACTCTGAAAACTGAAATAAACATGGCTGACGAATTAAGCACAGTGTGAGGCAAAATAAAGAAAAATTTGAAGAAAATTTATATAAAGATATTGAGCATAATAGCAAACCATTTTAGATGTGGAAAGAGTAAAACCATACACATTGATAAACTGTGTGTAGATTCTAAAATATATTCACAGACACTGCAGATTATACATATATTTACAGTTTGGCTCCACAAAGGGGGCAATAAGTTGTTCTACTTACATCCAGGTAATGTCAGATATTGGAATCAAAATAGATTATATTGAAAGAGAACTATGCAAGCTTGATCCAAACAAAACAATAGGAGACAAAATTAGTAATAATGAATTGAGAACACTTCAGCAAGAACTTACTGTACCATTATATCTGTTATTTACTAGGTCATATAAATATGGTGAGATTTTTCAAGATTGGGGACATGCTTATTAAACCTGTCTTTAAGAGAAAGGGGAGAAGGACAAACCCAGAGTCATATAGATCCTTAAGTCTACTTTAATCTTAAAAATAGATCTATTAACACCTGTAACATGATTTTCTATAAGAATACAACAACTATGAATGAAAACTTGTTCTGTGATGTAATTTATATAGATTTATCTTCAGCAATTGACAAGGTCACACACAAAACACTGATCAATAAATTATAACAATTAGGTATCAATGTAAATTATAACAATTAGGTATCACTGTACTAACTCAGCCACTGGGGTTGCACAAGACAATGCATTTCTTTGTGCCGGTCCCAAGCCCAGATAAATGGGGAGGGTTGCGTCAGGAAGGGCATCCGGCATAAAACTTCGCCAAATCATTTCATGCAGTCACCAATAAATATTTACATACCGGATCGGTTGAGGCCCGGGTTAACAACGATCACCACCAGTAGTGAGGGTCGGAACTTTGAATTCTGACAGTATAACTGGTATAGGGAGAGAGCTAGCTGATATGATGGACAGAAGGAAGGTTGGTATATTGTGTGTGCAAGAGACCAGATGGAAGGGGAGTAAGGCTAGGTGTATCGGAGGTGGGTTCAAATTGTTTTATCATGGTGTGGATGGGAGGAGAAATGGTGTAGGAGTTATTCTGAAAGAACAGTATGCAAAGTGTTTTTTGGCGGTGAAAAGAGTGTCGGATAGAGTGATGTTTATGAAGATGGAAATTGATGGTGTAATGATGAATGTTGTTAGTGCATATGCTCCACAAGTTGGGTATGCAATAGAGGAGAAAGAAAACTTTTGGAGTGAATTGGATGAAGTGGTGATGACTATACCCAAGGGTGAGAGAGTGGTGATTGGAGCAGATTTCAATGGGCATGTTGGTGAAGGGAACAGAGGGGATGAAGAAGTGATGGGTAGGTATGGTGTTAAACAAAGGAATGCAGAAGGTCAGATGGTAGTGGATTTTACAAAAAGGATGGACATGGCTGTGGTGAATATGTATTTTAACAAAGAGGGAGGAGCATAGGGTGACATACAAGAGTGGAGGAAGATGCACACAGGTGGATTATATCTTATGTAGGAGGGCCAGTTTGAAGGAGATTGGAGACTGTAAAGTGGTGACCGGAGAATGTGTAGTTAGGCAGCATAGGATGGTGGTTTGTGGGATGACGTTGATGGTCAAGAAGAAGAAGAGGAGGTGGAGTGTGAGGGTAGCACCAAGGATCAAATGGTGGAAATTGAAAAAGGGTAATTGTGAAGTGGAGTTCAGGGATGAGTTAAGACAGGCACTGGGTGGCAGTAAGGAGTTACCAAATAGCTGGGTAACTACATCAGAGCTAGTAAGGGAGATGGCTAGAAAGGTGCTTGGTATCACATCGGGACAGCGGAAGGACGACAAGGAGACATGGTGGTGGAATGAGGAAGTACAGAAGAGTAAACAGGCAAAGAGGTTGGCAAAGAAGAAGTAGGATTGTCAGAGAGATGAAGAAAGTAGACAGGAGTATAAGGAGATGTGGTGCATGGCAAAAGAGTGAAGTGGTGAAGGCTAAGGATAAGGCATATGAAGAGTTGTATGAAAGGTTGGTCACTAAGGAGGGAGAAAAGGACCTGTACCGATTGGCTAGACAGACGGACCGAGCTGGGAAAGATGTGCAGTAGGTAAAGGTGATAAAGGATAATGAGGGAAATATACTCACAAGCGAGGAGAGTGTGTTGAGGAGATGGAAAGAGTACTTTGAGGGGTTGATGAATGAAGAGAATGAGAGAAAGAGAAGGTTGGATGATGTAGGAATAGTGACTCATGAAGTACAATGGATTAGCAAGGAGGAAGTAAGGATAACTATGAAGAGAATGAAGAATGGAAAGGCTGTTGGCCCAGATGACATACCTGTGGAAGCATGGAGGTGTTTAGGTGAAATGGCAGTGAAGTTTTTAACCAGATTGTTTAATGAAATCTTAGAAAGTGAGAAGATTCCTGAGGAATGGAGAAAAAGTGTTTTGTTACCAATTTTTAAGAATAAGGGTGATGTGCAGAGCTGTAGTAATTACAGAGGGATTAAATTGATCAGTCACAGCATGAAGTTATGGGAAAGAGTAGTGGAAGCTAGGTTAAGAAGGGACGTGATGATTAGTGAACAGCAGTATGGTTTCATGCCGGGAAAGAGCAGTACAGATGCAATGTTTGCTCTGAGAGTGTTGATTGAGAAGTACAGAGAATGTCAGAAGGAGTTGCATTGTGTTTTTGTAGACTTAGAGAAAGGATATTACAGGGTGCCTAGAGAGGAGTTGTGGTATTGTATGAGGAAGTCAGGAGTGTCAGAGAAGTATGTAAGAGTGGTACAAGATATGTATGAGGGTAGTGTGACAGCGGTGAGGTCTGCGGTGGGAGTGATGGATGCATTTAAGGTGGATGTATGGTTACATCAAGGATCAGCTCTGAGCCCTTTTTTATTTGCAATGGTGATGGACAGGTTGACAGATGAGATCAGACAGGAGTCCCCATGGACTTTGATGTCTGCAGATGACATTTTGATCTGTTGTGAGAGTAGGGAACAGGTGGAGGAGACCCTGGAGAGATGGAGATATGCTCTAGAGAGAAGAGGAATGAAGGTCAGCAGGACTAAGACAGAATATATGTGTGTGAATGAGAGGGAGTATAGAAGAATGGTGAGGATGCAAGGAGTAGAGGTGGCAAAGGTGGATGAGTTTAAATATTTGGGGTCAATAGTTCAGAGTAATGGTGAGTGTGGAAGAGAGGTGAAGAAGAGAGTACAGGCAGGATGGAGTGGGTGGAGAAGAGTGTCAGGAGTGATTTGTGACAGACGAGTACCTGTAAGAGTGAAAGGGAAGTTCTACAAGAGGGTAGTGAGACCATCTATGTTATATGGGTTGGAGACAGTGGCATTGACAAAAAGGCAGGAGTTTGAGCTGGATGTGGCAGAGTTAAAGATGTTAAGATTTGCACTGGGTGTGACAAGGGTGACAGGATTAGGAATAAGTATATTAGAGGGTCAGCCCAGGTTGGAAGGTTTGTAGACAAAGCCAGAGAGGCAAGATTACGTTGGTTTGGACATGTGTTCAGGAGGGATGCTGAGTATATTGGGAAAAAGATGCTAAGGATGAAGCTACCAGGTAACAGGAAAAGAGGAAGGTCTAAGATAAGGTTTATGGATTTGGTGAGAGAGGACATGCAGGTGGTTGGTGTGGCAGAGCAAGATGCGGAGGACAGGAAGAAATGGAAACAGGTGATCCACTGTGGCGACCCCTAATGGGAACAGCAGAAAGAAGATGATGAGGTATCAATGTACTCTTGGGTGGCCATGGTGGTGCAGCAGTTAGAGTTGCCACCTCACAGCAAGAGGTTTTCTGGTTCGATTCTCTGCTGGGGTGCCTTCTGTGTAGAGTCTGCATGTCCTCCCTGTGGTCACGTGGATTTCCTCCAGGTGATCTGGTTTCCTCCCACTTCCCATAGACATGCTGAATGTGGATTGGACACTGTAAATTCACCCTAGGCATGAGTGTCTGCATATGTGTGCCTTCTGTGGAAGGTTGGGCGCCGGGCTGGCAACTCGACACTGTAAAACTCCACTGCCAATCATGAGCAGACAGGTGATCTGCTGTGTCGACCCCTAATCGGGAAAAGCTGAAAGAAGAAAAAAAATTATCAATGTACTCTTGATAAGATGGATAGCTAAATGGCTTACAAATAGGACATGGCAAGTATCATGCAGCAATTGGACAGGTAAAATTTTTGTTTACAGTTAGGGTGTCCCACAGGACTTTGTCCTAGCCCTTGCTTGTTTAGATTGTATCTTTTGGATCTATCTTTTTCATCTGAGGTGTTCTACTGTCTGTACGCAAATGACCTTAAATTGGGTAAACTGATTTCATATGTAACAGATAGGGCATATCTGCAAAAAAAAAAAAAAAAAAAAAACAACCAAATTGACCATTTGGGCACAGATACATGAAAAACTAAGCATATGAGATTTGGGAGGCATAAACCAAAAGATGATTATTTAATACAGCACACAGTGATGGAAACTGTAGATTAATTTAAAGACATGGGTATATGGGTACATCCAACTTTGAGTTTTCCTAATCATATCAACCAATTGGGTAGTGATAGTTATAGAACTATAGGTTTTATAAAAATAATTGTAAAGTCTAGGAAATCAGAAATGATGAAGTAATTGCTTGTTAATTGCATGTGACCCAAACTTGAGTATAGAATAACAGTATGGAAACCTTATGAGAAAACAAACATTAATAAACTGGAAAGAGTAAGCAGAAATATACCAAGGGTATCCATGTATATGAAAACTTAAGTTATGAAACACTAAAATATCTGAATTTATACAGTGTCTTATTTAGATATTTTAGAGAAATCTTATTCAGGTATACAGAGCATTTAGAGACAACTACCTCTAGGAATGTTTGGGGTTAACACAAAATAGTACAGAATCATCAGCAACCTATGTAGAAGACTCCACAGGAATGAGGTGTGCACTAATTGGTTCTCTCGGGGCAGCTGATGCATGGAATAGATGAACAAATTACTTTAAAGCAAGCACTAGTTTAAATATTTTTAAGAACAGGCTGGATACTTATTGTGGGAAAAATCTGTTTTGGTATATTGGCAGGCTTGAAGGGCAATAATGTCCATGCTTGAAATATTTGTATGTATGTATCATATCAGTTGCCCAATGCCACACCTGCTCGTAATTTCTGCTGTGACCACTGACTGCATTGACATCATTGTATAACTGGTCCCAAATCTCTTTCTGGCAACCATATCCTCACAGCCTCTCTCAAGCAGAAAGACTACATGGTGCCTCAGACCCTATATTATGACCTCATTTTCTGTATCACTGAAAGCGGCTTTTCATGAATTTGTAGGCTTGGGTGCCATAATCCTATGTGACATAAAACAGGGACTAGATAAATATCTATTTAAAAGATAAATATCACATAACTAATGCATTTTTTACAAAAAAAAATTAATTAGTTTTTGTGTCCATTTGTTAACATTAACCACTTGAAACACACTTTTCATTATGTAAAACTGAATGTTAGGCGGTTGTCCCACCTACCCCTCACACACAAACAAAGGTTTATACAAACCAAGGAATACAACATAAGTAATATATCTATGTTTCTGAGCAGCCGCTGTGGTGCAGCGGTTAGCATTCCTGCCTCACAGCAAGAGGTTCTCTGGTTTGATCCTCAGCTGGAGTGCCTTCTGTGCAGCGTCTGCATGTCCTCCCTGTTGTCACATGGGTTTCCTCCGGCTGCTCCTGTTTCCTCCCACATCCCAAAAATATGCTGTAGATGGATTGGACACTCTAAATCGGCCCTAGGTGTGAGTGCGTGCATGTGTGTGCCTTCTGTGGAAGGTTGGGTGCTGGGCTGGCAACTCAACACTGTAAAACTCCACTGAAAGTCATGAGTGGACAGGTGATCTGCTGCGGCGACCCATAACTGGGGAAAGCCGAAAGAAGAGTGTGTCTATGTTTCCCATGGAAATATGAGAATGGCTATACATTTTTAATAGAAAAGCACTTGAAACACACTTTTTTTCTCTGATTGGACCACAGAATGGTAGGTGGCTCTCCCACCCCCAAAGCACCAAAGAAATGAAGATTTGAACAAACTAAGGAATACCACAGAAGTAATGTACATATGCTTTCCACACAATTATGATGTGTACACATTTACAACAGAGAAGTCAATTTCTGAATGCCAGAAACCATGCACTGTGCCCACCATTCCTGAAGAGGTTGCCCTGTCCTATCTCAAAAGCATAACACCAGTGTTAGTGCTATCTACATTACATTTCTCTCCAATAAAATAGAATATTAAAAAAATCAAACTTTAAAAATAATAGTTGTGCTGAAAGTATAACATGTCTATCTCAGAAATGTAAATGCCTGCCAAAAATGCATATGTCAATTGTGAAGAATAAAAAGTGCATACAGATAAAAGTTTGATTTTCTTCTGGATATGTGAATACATTTGTAACATTTTACAAAATCTAGAATGTGCTTGAACAATACATGTATATCTTACCAAAATAGTAAACCTTCTCTGCAGATAAATTACCTTCAGAGGAATACCAATCTTCTGTTTTGTCCTAATGCACAAATCTCCTCACCTTCAAGTTCCCTAGCTACATGATTACCTTTTTATAGTGTAGATTCAGGCCTCTGAGCACTGTGAAGATGCAAATGAGGCATGAACACGTTAGAATTGCTAAATATCAAACTTCTGTCTTTGTGTAGCAGATGTAAACATATGTAGGTTCTACAGCATTGTTAATTGCTAATGGCTTACAACTATGAATGATTAGTGTGAGAGAGAAGGAAAACATAACAACAATTCAAACAACCTTCACTGTAGTGGGTATGTCAGTGAGGATACCCTTACAAGGTGTGGAACTAACTTCAGTGAGCTTTTAAATGAAACAAAACTTCACACATTTAGCATTTTTGTTCACTAATAGCAACACTCTCCTGCCTTTGCTGAAAAGGGTTGTTCACCATCATGTATTTTTATCACACATTTAAAGGAAAATGATAGAAATAAATAACTATAAACTGCATGTCTGAGAATACAGCAGAGATAAAGGAAAATGAAAACAATACAAAGAGAAGACAAAGCTGCATTTGTGCAAACCTATTCAGAAATGGTTGTGTGATCAATCATTGCAATAAATATATTAGCCACACATGGACAACTAACTGACAATGTACAAGTGTATGTCATGTTAATACTGTAAAGGAAATGAGAATTGATTTGATTGCTGTTGCAAATCTGTGTCTGGGGCAAAGATACATAATATACTCCAACTGTGTTTTGCAGTTTCATATAACTCAAATCCGGAGCTGTGTAATTGTTTAACATTTAACTTTATTTATTTTTTTTTTTGTTTTGTTCTTTGACATCTGTGTGGCACATATCTTAGCACAAACATGGTTAAATGTACAAAAAATTAAAAATTAACGCCAGGTGCCTTAGGAAGCACAAACACTCTTAACAGCATTCCACAGTTTTATAAGTATACTGATAAAGTAACTTTACATGATATGTAAACCTACAGATAGCCAAGACTGGTATGCATAATGCTTTCATGTCTCTTTTTCTCTCCTTAATCTTACAGCAGCACAGGAAATGTCAGCGGATAGGGAGGCACATGCTGAAAAATTAAAAAGACTCAGAGAGAGAAAAGGGATAGGTATGTTTGTAAAGGCTCCAGGGCCATTAGCCTAGTACACACCTATGACCTATGAAAAAATGAACATGATTGTATTAAAATTATTGCTCTTCCATACATTACTAGCAACATAAGCATGCAGACCTTAACTGTAAAAGCAAGCGTGCATGTTTTCTTCTGTAGCTGTTGGTAATTATAGTAGACCAGTGTAATAGTGTATTCAGATTAGATGAGTCCATTCCCATAAGTAAGAAATGCATTCAAATTACAAAAAAAATATATATTTTATTTTTATTCCAGTAAAATTGGCTTTAATGCCATGTTGTTAACTTAGTCTATATTATCTTTAAAATCATACTTAAAATATCTGCATATTACAAGGATTACTTGTTACAATTCATAATCCTATTTTGGATCTGGAAAGCTGTATAGCTAATGTAATAATAAAAGTATAATTACTGTAATAAAGAATTAATGTGACATATAATGGTTCTAATCATTTGTATTCTTTTTTTTTTTTTGTCTCATCCCACCCTTATCTCTCATATGCATACACACACACACACACATATATATATATATATATATATATATATATATATATATATATATATATATATATATATATATATATGGGTCTACTTCAGTAGACCGATGTTTCACTTACCCGACTCCCACTTGGCTGAGATGAAAGGACCGACAAAAGAAAAGAAACAAAACTAAACCCACCTATGTGGGGGGGGCTTCTCCCCCACACCCCCCTATGTGGAGAGGGCTTCTTGAGACACACACACACCTAACTAAATACACCAACTCCGAGATTGCACTACAACTGGAGATAAGGGGCAAAGTTCCTTGCATGAAAAGTTGGTGTTCTGGATGTCGGTCTTCTGAAGTTGTTGGTCCTTTTGTCTCAGCCAAGTTGGAGTCGGGTAAGTGAAAGGTCGGTCTACTGAAGTAGACCTACATATATATATATATATATATATATATATATATATATATATATATATATATATATCTACACACACATACATATATATATATATATATATATATATATATACACACACATATATATATATATATATATATATATATGTATATATATCTATATATATATATATATATATATATATATATATATATATATATATATATATATATATATAGGTCTACTTCACATGACTGAAAACTCAAAATACTATATTTCATTTAACTGAGACCACAATACCTAATTTTCAAAATACTGAAAACTTATTTCACTGACTCTCATTATACTGAAAACTTACAATGCTTAATTTCAAAATACTGAATTTTAAGCCATATACATGATGTGTGTTTCTCTTCACCTCTAACTTGCTTATGATAAAAACTTACTGTAACTTAAAGTGCCGACTGTCAGAATACCAGTAGTATTGTAGAAAGTTTTGTACTGTTTCTAAATGTGGTATATCTCTTTATATTTTTATGGGAAATATCTAAAGTAATATGGTGGATGTTTTGACACTCCTGAGAGTAGTGGCAATGTTTCCAGTACTGTAAGATAAGTTAAATGTATATGCCCTTTTCCCCACTGTGGTGTGATCCTGGTGTTATCATATATAGTTTGGGGATTGTGGTGTGTGTGTGTGTGTGTGTGTGTGTGTGTGTGTGTGTGTGTGTGTGTGTGTGTGTGTGTGTGTGTGTGTGCGCGTGTGTGTGTGTGTGGGGAGGGGGTTGGAGTTTCCCACATACTTTGGTTTATATCGTCCGGTTTCTCTTAGGAGGGTAAGTAGTTTTTAAGTTTTGGAAAGAGTTGATCATTGCTGTTGTATGTCCACACGTCTATGTCTTAAAATTCAGTATTTTGAAATTCAGCATTGTAATCTTTCAATATAATGAGATTCAGTCAAATGAGTTTTCAGTATTTGAAAATAAAGTATTGTGGACTCAGACAAATGAATTTAAGTATTTTGAGTTTTCAGTCATGTGAAGTAGATCAATATATACATATATATATGTATAGATCTGAGCACATTGTTCTGATGTCATATTTTTCTGCCAGCAAACAAAATGATTTTCAGCACAAGGAGGTAGGCCAATTGCTGTTATGACTTAGTCTACCAACCTTCCCCTGGCTGCTGCACCAACACCCAACACATCTGGGATGTAACCTGGCACTAGTGCCTCTGCAGCCTCTGAACTACCCGGCCCATCCACATCAGAAATTATTGCTCCACCTGCTGGTGCAGTGGTACCCTGCTTGAGTATTGGTTGAGGTGGGGATTACATCACCCACCAGGAGCTGCCAGGGATTGGGCCTCAGGTATTAGAAACTATCACTGGTGGTCAACTCAGCCATCTGGAGAAATTACTCCTCAGACCCCCACATCAAGCAATTCCACAGAGAGCTGAGGAAGGGAAAAGGGATGACAGTTCTGTAGGTGAGGACTAGATTCTCACTATTCCCACATTTGATTGTCATGTGCCTCCAGTGACCCCTACCTATCCCTAATCATGGTGTCCCCCAACATTTTGTCCCCATCACCATCCCTGTGTCTGTCTTGTTTGTCCTAATTCCTCACCTACCTTATCTTCCTAATCCTGACATTCTTATGTTCCTTCCCCAACATTCCTCTATTTTTGAAATTAAAAAAAATGGGCACCTGTCACACAAAAAAATCCATTGTCCCATATATAACTCTCCCCTTCACATTTTTGTCTTCTTGGCACACATGACTTGGTCCATTTGGCTATACAAAGTTATTGCATTGTTGTCACTCAACTGTGCTGTGGTAACAGTCCATATTTATCCAAAATTGACTTTCCATGTTCACGTTACAGTGTCAACAAAGTAGATAGCTATGGTTCTTTCCTAATGCTCTCCTGCAAATTGCTTTATTGTTTCTTATTTGTTCTTCTCCCTGCTTGTCCCTCATTTCACCACTTTCTTTCTACCCCATTTTCACACCTTTAACCTGGTCAAAATATAGAATCAGGCACCACAAACATGGCCAGAAATGGCCCACAATAAAGTCTTCACTTTTTGTTCTCTGAATTTGCGTGGAGTTTTTCATTGTGCACCAGTGCTGCGCTGCAGTGAATGGCTCTATAACAGAATCCTGGTGACTCAGAATCATCATTTCAAACCATGTACCACCATTTGTCATTTCTAGAAAGATGTAGACACAATTAAATTGTGAGTTGCAGTAATGCATGCAAAACAGCAAATACTTGTACAACTGTGTAGAGGTAGGCATTAAAGATAAAAATTGTGGAAGACACATGCTTTACTATAGTCATTGATAGTCACATCTGTAGTAATGATCACATTTACTTAGCCAATGCAATCCTGACACCATCTGTAAAAAAAAAATGAATGATCTGAACTTGAACCCTGTGTTATCCTTGCTTTTACCAGGATCTTACTGTCCATACACCTGGTGCCTGAGGGAAAACTAGGCAGCAGGTGTATTCTTTACACTCACTATTGTCCAGAGTGCTAACAACAATGCATCACTGCTTAACTTGTTTGTACGAAAGAAGGCAAGCCAATAGAAATATTACTATTTTCACATTTAACCAAAAAACAGTTCTTGCTTGTTGCTTAACACCTTGCAAACAAGGATGGCAATAGCAACAGTTCTAAATGTCATATAAAAGTTATGCCACCACATTTCCAATATAAACTACAGTGTGAATAGCATAGGATCTATCAGCAGTTTCTCACATAACATATATTCCTCACTAGTTCTGAAGTTCACATTGTTTTTATGAAATGGAAATCTCACATGTGTCAACATATTGCCATTGTTCACACAAATGAGCTTCTCGGAGATGTACTGTGTAAACAGGTGTTTGGCATGTCATACTATGGTTATTGTTTTGTTACCCTCCATCTCATTAAAAGACATTCATCCGCACAACAGAAGGCAAGGGACTTATTCTTCACTGAAGACATACTTAATGAGTATCTCATGTGCCCTGTAGCAATGCACTTCCAAATGATATCTCAGTAAAAGGTCAAATGTCAAGTACATTACAGAAATAAAGAGCACAACTGCATTGTTACATTTGCTATGGGTTTATACTGACACTGACTTTTGGTTATCACTGATCAAAATACATTAATATTTTCAGAAAATCCTAGTACTGTGGGCATCAATTCATGAGAATATGAACACACATACATCAACACTTGCAGTCCTGCTGTTTTCAAAGTGTGTGTGTGTGTGTGTGTGTGTGTGTGTGTGTGTGTGTGTGTGTGTGTGTGTGTGTGTGTGTGTGTGTGTGTGTGTGTTATGTAAACAACAGACTGAGAACCAGGTACATGCATGTCTTATTTCTGCAACATGCATTCATGGCAGCTTATTTCACCTAGGTTAAAAAGATGTCTTTTGAAGTATTTTTGCACATTGCAGTCACAAAAGCAACTTTGAAGTGCAGCCTCCACACACAGATCTCATAACAGTATATGTTACTTGCAACATTATGATGCTGTTATCCTCTATAAAGATCACTATGACAATGAAAATATCATATGTTTGTGATGGTGTGAATGTTAAGTATTATGTTCTGCAGCTGGAATAACTAGATAGGTAGGGTCTGAATTGCATAGCAGTCAACTTGTGTGTGTGCCTGTATGTCTAATTGTGTATGTGCGTAGTCAGAAGAGCATGCATCTATGTCCTAATGCCCTCACTCAAGTCTCACTGAGAAAAAAAAATGACAGTGGCACTTGTCTACACAGCAATTTCATACATCTCTCTCTTCATCTTCTTCGTAACATACACTGATGATGTCATATGCTATAAAGTATTCTCTGGTAAGATGAAAGTCAGACTTGTGCCATGCCAGGGGTTTTAATCTCACTGCATTTAACTGTGAGTGTGTTAATTCTCATTCTGGAAAACATTTTGAACAACATGTAAGACACTCCTACCAGCACCTTATTCTCACTGTGCGCTGATGATGTCATCTTCTATAAAGTGTCCTTTGATAATATGAAAGTCAGATTTTTGTGCTGTGGTGCTAATGTTAAGTACTGTGTTTTCGAGTTAGGTAGGTCAGAGTTCTAATTTCACTGTAGTTAATATGCGTGAGTGTGTGTTCAGCTGACTTTCATTCTGGAGAACATTTTTGAACAGCATGTGAGAACTTCCTATCATCATCTTCTTCTTACCATACACTGAAGATGTCATCAGCTATAAAGTGTCCTCTGATAATATGCAAATTAGACTGGTGCTGTGCCTCTTGCATTAAGTACTGCATTCTATAGTTTGTGTTACTAAGTAGGTAGGGGATCTAATCTCACTTCCATCAGCTCATGTGTTAGCTCTCTTTCTGGAGAATGTTTTTGAACAGCATGTGTGACACTCCTACCATCATCTTCTTGTCACCATACTCTGATGATGTAATCTGTGCCACTAATATTAAGTACTCTGCTCTGTATGTTGTATAACTAGGTAAGAATGGGTTCTAATCTTATGGCAGTTAACTAGTGTGTGTGTTCAGTTGACTCTCATTCTGGAAACCATTTTAGAGCAGCTTGTGAGACACTCCTACCAAGATTTTCTTTCAGCATACACTGTTGATGTCATCTGTTATTAAGTGCTAAGTATTGTGTTCTCTAGCTCATAAAACTAGGTAGGTAGGGGTTCTAATCTCACTGCTGTCAGCTTGAGTGTGTATTTGTATATTCATTCAACTGCCAGTCTGAAGACAATTTTAGAGTGGCATATGAGACCACAGCTATGCCAGACACTGTTCCCAGCATCTTCTTCTAAAAATACAATGATGATGTGATACACTATAAAGTACACTCTGACAGTATTATACTCAGATGTCTGTGTTAGCAGAAATGTTAACTACTGTGTTCACTAGCTTGTGTAGCTAGATAGTTTCTGGTTCTAATCTCAAAGTAGACAGCATATGTGTGTGTTCATTCAAATATGAATGTGAAAACAATTTTATACAGAGATATGACTCCACATCTATGTCACACACTCCTTCCAGCATCATCTCAGCATACAATGATGCTGTTGTCCTCTATAAAGTACACTGTGACAATGTAAGGTCAGGCATCTATGTTGATGCTAATGTTGTGTACTATGGAATCCAGTCTGTATATCAACATAGGCTTAATGTTCAAATCTGATGTCAGTCAAATGCTGTGTGAATGGTTGGTGGTATATTATGGTCAGTGCATGATCTTTTGAATCCCTTTTCATTTGACTCTCACTCAGGAGAACCTTTAACATAGCCCCATGAATCCAGCATCCACCTTTTTCTTCTGCCCATATAACATCCTTTCTGAAGAATACTGCAGGATGTCATCATCTCAAAGATACATACATATATCGTGAAGCACAGCCCTTCAATGACCCTCTGCAAGCTATCTGTAGACCACTGGACATGCAATTGTTAATTCTGCCATGGGGTGGTGCACATATCACATATGAGCAAGGCCAGTAAGTAATACAATCAAACACATGCACACATGTGCACATACTCCCATTATCTTCCATCATATAGATATAGCAAGCTTGGTTTAAAGGCTGTAATAATGGCTATGATTTGATGTGATGTTGGCCATTAGCCTAGTAATATTCTATGACCCTAAGAAGATTGCACATATCAATGCTGTTGTCATCCACATGTACTCTGTTGAGGTGTGGATGTACAGTAGCCCTATAACAATGTATTACAATCTGAGAGTTGAGGTAATGTATTGATGGCAACTGCTGCCATTTGATTACATCTTCCTTCCATGACAGCTGCAGTAATATGCCTCCTGAGGACTGCTGACACAGGATGATGCTACAATTATAGTTGACCTAGTAAGGCATGTGTTCTTGTAGTGGAATATATCAGCATTTTACACATTTCTCATTCAACCATCACAGTGACACTTGCAGTATGGCACATGTGTGCATGTGTGTACCGACCATAATGAAATGCTATGTGACGTACAGCAATATTACATCATGCTAACTACATGGGCATATATGCCTTGTTTCATCCACACATTGTAATGCTGGTATATACACAAACATAAAGCCAGTTCAGTTTCACTTTCAACTTTGGAGAATTCATTGTATGCACAACTGTGTTGTTACTCATAAGGGGATTATTCAAGTGTTCCCCAGCAGCATTGTGTAATTGTAAGCATTTGTGTCATTAACTGCTCTGCATGAACTACATCATCCTCATATGTAATGTGCCCATATAAGGTATCAAAGTCCTCACGCACACCTTTCCAATGTTAAACATATAGGCATATGATGTGCAAGTGATTTAATGACGTGAAATAGGTAGAGTTGTATGACTGTGTTAACAGTTCCATTGTGTGTCATGTGATACATACCCAAAGCTGTATTTGGAGGTGATGTCACAAATCCTTTTTTAATAAGTATGAAACCTTAAGGGAGTACACAGTTATGCTCACAGATAGTTGTGGCTGGCACCAACAATACTCGACCAAAGGCAGCAAACAACCTGCTAGGTAACACATTTAGATCATACTTCACTCCCATGTCCCCACTGGTTGTCACTCAAAGTATACATGCATCCACTACTCAGTATATTTTCTCAAGAAAGCAGCTCATCTTTGCAAATAAGCTAAAATCACGGCATCAATGGGCCCTGACAACATTCAGGTTACCTTATTAATAAATTAAAACATGACCTAGCAGACATAGTTGGATTCCAATTGAATCACGACCTCCAGACTGGCTATTTTCTGGTAGAATGGTGGACAGCAACAGTCATCTGTCTGAACAATTGGTTACCATCACCCACCACAGGTAATTATAGACCCATAAGCCTAATTTGTAAAACAATGGAAATAATCATCATGGACCTTATTAACAAGAGAATAGGTAATCTCCCTAGTACCAACCTATGAACCTATAATATTGTGGGAAAAAAATTCCAGGGAATTGTTATGGCTAGGCTTCCATAGGCCTTAGGGCCGATAGCCTAGTACCAACCTATGAACCTATGAACCTATGAACCAACTGTGTAACCAACCCATTTTTGATTTGTTAAGGCTAGATCATGTCTGTTAAATCTGGTAGACTTCTTCAAGAAGGTCACCAAGGCAAGGGATGAGGGAAAGAATGTGCATCCTACATAACCTGACCTGGTCAAGGCATTTGTCCCAATTCCACAATCAGATATTAGAGAGAAACTGACTCAACTGGCAATAAACTACTATGTCACCAATTGGGTATGCCAATGGATCACTGTCAGGACACATACTGTCAAAGTGTTTAAATTCATATCTAGCAAGAGGCCAGTGCTGTACCACAGAGTTCTGTACTAGGCCTTTTCCTCTTTGGTATTTAATTCACAGACATCAAGGGCAACTTAGATAGCCTTTGTCCAACCAATTTAGCTGATGACTGCAAATTGTGGACAATCATTGAATCCAGCAACAGTATTGCTATACTTCAGAAAGTATTAATGCACATAAATGAATGTTAGCATATCCATGGAGACACACTAAGTGTCCATAAAAGCATAATAATTTCCTTTTGTAAAGCAAAGACCCAACCTATTTATAATATTGACAGCACACCCCATTAAGTAGACCTAGTGGTACGTGATCTGGGTACTCAGATAGATAGTTATTGTAAGTTTGACAACCATGTGTCCACGGTGGCGATAAATCTCTTGTATCTGGCATAACTCACAAGTATGGGCATGTCATCCAGCTGAAAGGCCATTAATATTCTGTTGTACCTGGGTCTCATTACAACAGTAATTGAGAACAATGTCCTTTTTTTGCATGTAACTCATCACACATCTGCAACAGCTAGAGCAAGACCAGAGATTTTGTACAAGGAAGACACACAGTGTAAAAGACAAGTCCTACATGGAAAAACTGACACCCATATCACTGTATTCTATTCCCTGCAGACTACTAAGGGACAATTTGTATCTGGCCTACAGGGAAGTCTATAATCCTGCCTTGATGGAAATGTTACACATTAGTAAAGCAAATTGCATGGGGTCATTTGTTCCAAGGATGTTAATCTAGCCTCTGACATAATAAATCATGTTGGAGAGATAGAAATGTTTCTCAGACACTATCACTTCTCTGGAGCAAGCTTCCCATTCACGTACAGCAAAGGCCTTTCCTGACACTATTCAAGTGCAACTTACAACAGTGGATGATTAATGGTAATTGTACTCCTGGTGTTCCACCCATGTCCCTCAAGGATAGAGGCAGTTGGTCTTCGATAACATAGCATAGGCTCATAACTGTGTGAACTTTGTCTAATTGTGAAACTCTTGTTAAATATAGCAAGCCTTTTATGTCATTTTGGAACATTAGTCTAATACTCTCCTGTGACAATACAGCATCAAGGGCATACCAGTACTACCACTTGATATTTTACATTAACACATGTGCATGCATGTCAGGATTTTGTGGCAGTATAACATTTTCACTGGCAATGTCAGGGGGACAGTGATCATGTGGTACACTTCTTAAGGTCTGACATGTGCTTATAGAGTGTGGTCCATGCATTGTTTGGTATGTGAACCAAATATCGCAGTGATAGCTTCCTTGTTCATTGACACTTGATACTGCACTGCTTTAGTTTCTATGCACATGGGCATAGTCAATGCATTGCCATCAGCCTCGCATATGGCTTTACCATTCATTATAACACACCGGTTCTTAATTCACACATCAATTGCAGATGCTTCGAACAATATTCATTGCTATTACATATTTGCAAATTAATGCAATACACAGTTGTGTGCAGATAATCCACTCATACTAGTGTGTTGGTTATAAGTGTTGTTTTCCTTATGGCTGAACCCTATGTCAGCCAGGGATAATTTAGTCAAGTGTATTACATTTGGCAAAGTGAGCTTGCACTCATCTTGTTGTCCATATAGAACTATTCTTTGTGATACATACCTATTAGGAATTGACAGTGCAGACCTCCCTTCAATGTGCTGTACAGGATGCATGTATGATATGTCTTTCTGTGTCACACTCAGTGAATATAGAGACCACTGACAACATTGATGGCGTGAGTTCAATTCTTGCACATGTGGCTTGTGACTTATGTGTCATGCAAACTCTCAAATAGCCAGGATTACCTTTGAATTCAACTCCATGTTTAACACTGTCCCACATAACCCTTCCAAAGACATTTTTTTTGGAAAAAGGGTGGTAAATTCTCCTTATAGAAAACTGGCAATCACTGCAGTTGTACACATCTGTGCCTGCAAAACATGTATAATAATTTAAACTTACTTATGCTAGCAATGTCACAGATTAATGTTTACAATATTTTATAATTGTTTCAGATTATGCCTGCTTCTGTCAGCAGTTGTCCATGAGTCTGTTATTATGGCTTCATGCTTGTTTTTGAGGTATGCTAATATTTCAGTCATATTCAAGCAAGTCATTTGGAATTGGAAGATCTTCAAACATGCTCATAACCCCTGTTGTATATACCATCCTTGCTAAATGTCCTCTCTAGTGAGCATGTCAATGATGTTTATATTGCAGCCATTCATCTCCATTAACCTGTAACCTCGTGTGACAGTCACGTATATGCTATCATGTGGTAATATACACATACTTTCGCAGGAGGTATAAACAGCAGTACATACTGTGCTACCTACAAATGTGTTTAATCGTATGAACCTGACTTGTTCTGGAAGTGTACATACGTTGACATATCCTGTCTTGGGTACATTACCATACTGTACATGTCCTCTGCCTTTTTTTTCATTCCTATCATTCATGTCTGTTGCCATTTTAATCAGCACACTTTCCCTGCCTAGTGTTTTTATGTGGAATTGTGTTTGCCCTTGCTGATCACCCCCACTTATTATTTCAGTTGTAGTGTACATTGCACTGAGTACACTTTTCTATAATGTATTATTTGCACATAGGCAAATTTGTATGCATGTTATTTATGTGCTCATGCTTCTCTGCATAGTTTCCTGGTCAGCAGCACTGTTGCTGGCCGGGAAATGTTGCTTGTATTAATCTAAGGTGATGCGCAGCATGCATATGCAATCAGTGCTGCTACTCATTGCTATAACACATAAGCTCTGTGTCAGATTTGCATGAAGCCTACACAGACTTAATCCTGGGGTGATTTTAATTTTCAAAGGATTTTATTTTATTTGGGGGGGATTAAATATTTATGTGTGAATGATCATGTGTGGATGGTGAAGTGTATGCACTGATCAGAAGTGACCCATTACAAACAAAGGGCTGGATTCCTAAAGTTCGCAGAAGCTAATTGTGGACAGTGCAACATGCAGAAGGAAGACTTCAACACACCTGTTGTGGATGAGATTTCAGAAGACAAGCTGAAGGCAGTCTAACTACTTAAATATTTAGCATAGGATAATTATGGATTCTGTGGTCTGATTCCAAAACACATTGTATGCACACAACGCAACTTTACGAACCCCATGGAATTAAACTGAATATTATGGAGTCCAACCAAAGCCACAGAAAAAGATCAAATATATAAACATGCATCTGCTTTTAATGAACTGCAGCAGGCTCTAGTAATACAAGCCATAAATGAGGCTGTGGCTGTGCACCATAGATGACAAGCAGTCAGAGTCTGAGCAAGGCTGCAACTAAACCAATTAGAGTAGCAATGATTGACAGGTATCAAACAGACACACAAATGATGCAGGCTGTCTACAATCAATGTGTGTGCCCCACACATGTCTGTGCAGACCCTGCGAGGAAATCCCATCTCTTATCAAAAATGGATTGTATACTGAATGATTTATTGATGCAAGAGGTCATCAACACTCATAGTTTTGAGTTTTTAAGCAACAAACATTCAAGAATCCCAGCAATATTTGGGATTTCTAAGGTCCACAAAAATCCAGAGAGCCACCCTTCATTTGATTGTAACAGCTAGTGGATCAAAAACCTATGCATTAGCAGTATTCCTTGACAGAAAGTTAAAACCATTTAATGATATGAAAACTCCCATCTTGCATGATTCCTGGGATTTTCTAGCTAGGTTTAAGGACCTTACCTGTAGACAGGATATTATATTCATGACCACTGATGTTGTTGATCTTTTTACGGTTACTCCTCATGAGCAAGGTATCAACTGGTTTGAGGACGTACTTAGGAGGTTTGATTTTTTAACATTATCAGATATACATTTACTTAGTGAGTTAATGGAATTGGTTAAAATAAAACATAATTATTTATATTATGAGGGTGAAATCTTTAAGCAGAACAGTAGAGTTGTTATGGGTGCGACTTGTGCCCCATTTTAACCTGGTATCATATGCATGGGAATTGAACTTTGGCACACATTTTCCATATCTTCAGTTTTGTTTTTCTATACTAGATTTTTAGATTATATTTGTATTTTATGGGAAGGTAATAGAGATCACTTATTGGATTTTATAAATTATTTGGAAGGCACTGTATAATTTTTTTTAAGTTTACCTATGAAATACATGAGCTTCACTATTTAGATGTATCTAGACAGAAAATGTTGGAGTTGTGACGGGGAAGAAAGTGATAATTGGGAACATATTTTCTGTGAGTGTAATGAGTTGGCATACTTTAAAAGATTACTTGCAAACTCATCTGTCAGAGATACTGGGTGAGCAAATTGGTGTAACTAGGAAAAATATTTTTCTGAGCTATGATACAGAATCAGAATTGTCTAGACATAGTTAGGCCTTGCTGAGTCTAATAGCAATTACTAGAAAATGGAAATCAGAATCTAAACCAACTGTATTAGAAGGAGTGAATATAGCAACAGAGATAAAACAACTGAGATTGGTATCTTTAGAAAAGGATAGGAGCAAATTATACTGGAAAAATGGTAATTATGGGAATGATACATGCAGAGGATGTACGGGATTTAAAAGAAGGAAGAATTTGAATGAGCTATATAATGTTTGACAAGGATTGAATAGATTATAAGTGATGTATAATGTTTGCAACTGAAACTATTTAAGTACGGTCTATGATATGAAATACTTGCAGCCGGAACTATGTTAATATGGTTTGTTTTCATTTATATAAATGTATGATTGCTTCTTGTATAAAAAGAAGATGTAGAACATAAGCAATAGGTTCCTAAAATATATCATAAGCCCACTTATTACAACTTTTTCTTACATTTTAATAGTGCACACCCATTTTTTTTCAAAAAAGAAATATCATAAAGGGACAATTAGTTAGATCAAATGATGCCCTAGTTTGGTGATTTTATACAGGAATGTTAAAGAAGTTGTTACTGGTTGGGGTATTAAACTAATTAAATTTGACCCTATTTTGAATGACATGAATATACAGACGTCCTTAGTAGAATTAGAGCCTTGCAATAATGTATATCCTAAGGGTGAAAAAACTTTGAACAAACCCTATTTATGCAATATAATCAAGATTCCCATATTATCATGAAGCTCATTCAAAAATACTTGCATGTTTCACCACCTAACCATGTCTTCCTTCCAAGTTGTTTGGAGGAACACCTAAACTTTTATAGAAGAAAGGTAGAAGTGTAAAGAATTTTGATAAAATGAGTAAAGAACATGGCAAGAATATCCCCAGTGTGAAACTGGGACTTTCAAATGTGGGGCAAGTAAACAATGGGAAAGTATTGCAGTAGTGTCCAGTAACAGGACCATAATATCAAATAAGTTTTGCAATTGTAATAGTAGTGGAGTGATAGACATGGCTAAATGTGTTGAGAGTGGCTTTTTCTACATAGCTAAGATGGAAAGAGCCATAAGGAAGCAGATGTATGAACACATATATGACATCAGTAAAAATAATGATAATAATGCACTTGCAAAATATTTAGAAAGTTGTCCAAAAGGGAATTTTACATTTTTTGTTCCTGAACAGATAAAAAGAGATCGAAGAGGGGGTCAGTGGGAGGACAAAATTGAATACAGAGAATTAGCCTGGCAGTTGCTATTGGAAGCAAGCAAAGAACAAGGTTTGAACAAAATAATTTCCATAATGCCTGCTTTAAAATTAAGGTCAGCAAAATTATAAACAGTAGTTGGTATATGGATGTGGATTTATATATATATTCTTTAATATTTTGAATTGTTAGTATGCTTGTGGATTTATAAAAACATCCTTATATAAGTTTATGATTTTAACATGTATTATGATTTCACAAGATACATTTTTTGGTGTATGTGTCTTTAAGATGATAGAATATTGATTGAGTAATTATTCTAATTTATCATTTCAACTAAGGTATCGTTTCTATATAGATATCAGTTAATTGGCACCTATTGTTAGTTCTGTAGATCTCCTTTCTATTAGGACAAAAGCACCTAATGTTATTTATTTTCAATTAAAGATTATATTAAAAGGATTCATTTTTAATTTTTCCTGAATATTTATACATTGTGGTTTATGTTGCTGTATTACCAGCACACTTTCCTTGTCTTGTGTTTTGGTTTTGTTGTTTTTTAGCTCGGCCAGCCCTATTTTTTGTTTTGATTATTTTTTTATTATAATAATTACAACTACATTTTAACAGTCATATTTGCATGTAGTCATTCTTTGTATATAGTGATACAAGCATTACATTGCATGGGATCAGAGTGTTATCCAAATATCCAGGCTGTCAAAAGTTATAACACCTTAATCCATTCAGTGTATAACTAGTCCTATTTGTTTATAGTGTATATTCTTCTATTTTATACTTAAATTAGCTTGATGCCTATAACTCAGTTTATTTTTCAAACTTCAACTCTTCAAACTGCTTCACACAATAATCTTTTCCAGTTTTGGCCTTCATACTAGTGTCATGTAGATGAAAAATCTGTTAACTTTCTCATCCTTTTAAAGTTTCTTTCTTTTTCATAGATTTGGTTATTTCATCTTTCTGCTGCTTATGAACATATCATTAGTTAGGTCATCTGGCAATGAAACCATTTTCAGTGCTTCAGCCATGATAACTAAAGCAGTTACTAGCATTCATTTTAAAGATGAAATCATGCCATTCATAAAGAAATGCCAGTAATGTGCTAACACACCATTGGTACCTGACAATCATGGCCTTACAGTTTGCATTAGGGACAGCCACATCTTCCACTCCACAATAGTTAGAAGTTGCAGTAAAATGACACATTCTGTTTACAATGGTCAACTTTTCACTTGATTTATAGTCAACTATTTCACTGATTTCCAGTCTCTAAACTCTAGGTAGTATATTCTATAAGAGCCTTTCCTATTTTATTCTTTTTTTCCAGACTGTTATCCTTCCTTTCTCCACTAGATGACAGCACCCATTCAGCCTATAGCTTGTATCACTTTTAAACCACTTATGTCCAACATTACCTCTATTTGCCTGTCACTTAACAAAGCCTCCCAAATCCCAAACCACTCTGTCTAAACCCTGATATTAACCCCCTCCCACTCCCAGTACTCCTCCATTTATTCTCCTCCAAAAAAACCCTCCCTCTCCACCAGCCAATCCTCACACATTGTTGCTCCACCCCCCAACCAACCTAACTCTCACTACCACACCCCCTCCCACCTTATTTCACATCACCCTCCCCTTTATCACTTCTGACAGACTTCATTTACCATGCTCACTCTTCCTCCTCACATCCTCACTTCAACATCTATCCTCATCCTTCTTCTACTACCTCTTTACCATGCCACCTCCTATACCAACATCCATTTACACCCATCACCACTACCTCCCCACCCCCCCTCACAGCCAATTTCCACAACATCTCAGCCTCCTTAGTTCCCTCCCACCCTACCCTTCTCTTAAAAGTAAAACTTTTCCCAAGCTCCACTAAATACTGCAAACCGAAATCTATTCTCTACCAGCCACCTTTATCTAAGTGTAAACCAAATAAACTTATTCCCCTTCTCTTGCACCTTTGCTTAGCTGGTGACATTCACCCCAATCCAGGACCAAACTACTTTCCTACAAACCACCCTAACAGCAACAACAAATCCACCAATAAATACCTCAGATTCCTCACCATCAATGCCCAAAGCATGAATAATAAATTAACCCACTTTTACACCTGGCTCAATCACAACTCACCTGACATTGTAGCCATCTCCGAAACCTGGCTAAATCCTCACATAAGTGACTCTGAATTCCTCCCCCCCTGGATTTCTATTTCTGACCGCCAAAATCAAAGAGGTGGTGGTGTAGCCCTAATCTACTCCAACCTCTTGTCCATCACTCCATATCCTAATCCCATTCCTTCTTTCAGTAATGCTGAACTTGTAACTGGCCTGCTAAAACTGAACAACCATAAAAGCATCTGTACCATTTCCCTCTATATTCCACCTGGTAATAACACTAATATCCTGGAAGACATCCTCTCCTGGACCTCCTCTAACATTAAGCTAGAAACCTACATCATGGGTAATGTAAATATAGACTGGAACAAAATTATTCACCCTAATCCCACCATATCAATCAATCTATTTAACTTTACTCAACTTACGAACTCTATTTCTAGACCTAACAAAAATAACCCCCCAGGCTCCATACTACAATGGATGCTAGTATCCCATCCTAACAAAGTTATAAAATCTGGTGTCATTCCTGACCCATTAGGAGACCACCTCCCTGCCTTCATCCATTGGGCTACACCCATTTCCCCACACTCCCACCACTTAAGTCATACCCGTAACCTCTCTAAATTTAACCCTACTACTTTCTCTGACTCCCTTAAGCTAACTAACTGGAACCCATTAAAAACTCTTCCTTTAGATGCAGCCGTTGACTATTTCAATTCTACATTTATAACTGTCCTTAACTCCCTATCACCAATAAGAACAAAAAGAGTTAAAACAAAGACCACCCCATGGCTCACCAAAGACACCAAAACAATTATGCTACAAAGAGATAAAGCCTGGAAAGCTTACCTCCATCATAAACAGGCAGAAATCTTACTTAAATATAAACAGCTGAGAAACCTAGCCAAAAAACAAGTTATTAAAGACAAAAGTCTTACTACATCAAACTACTAGCAAATCACACAAAAAACCCCAAGCAGTTCTGGAACTCTATTAATTTCCTCCTTAGGCCTGGTACAAAAAACAACCCTTGCCCTGACACCAGCAAATCTGACCTTGAAATTGCCATAATGTTCAAAACCTTCTTTACCTCTTCTATTGCTGAGCTAACCAAGACCTTTGCCAACAATAACACTCCACCTCCTACTGCTCAATCCTCTCCTCCCCCCACTTTTGAACTCAAACCCATCTCCACCAACCTAATAAAGAAACTTCTCACTAAACTAAAACCTTGCTCTAATGCCCCTGACAGCATTCCTTCCTCCTTCCTAAAAATAGCCTCTGACAGTATTGCTCTTCCTATCAGCATCCTGATCAATAGATCATTACTTGAATCCTATGTACCCAAACTATGGTGTTCTGCATTTATTCTTCCACTTCTCAAGGGTGGCAAAAATTGTAACACCTCCAATTTCTGCCCCATAACCATCCTCTCCGCCCCATAGCCATCCTCTCCCCAATCTCCAAAATTCTTGAAAAATGTATCAACCTGCAGCTCCTGTCATTCCTTACCAAACACCAACTACTCTCCCCTACCCAACACGGCTTCCATCCAGGACACAGTACCAACTCTGCCCTTCTCTCCTTCTTACATTCTGTCAATTTAGCTCATGACTGTGGGAATATGGTATCCTCTGTTCTGCTAGACTTATCTAAAGCCTTCAATGCCATCTCCCATAGTCACCTACTAAATCATCTGTCTAACCTCAACCTCTCCCATAAAACTCTTTCCTGGTTCTCCAGCTACCTTTCTGATAGATCCCAAGCCGTAAAATGGGGCCAGACCACCTCCACTTCCTCCCTACCCCCACTGGAGTACCCCAAGGCTCAATTCTTGGCCCATTGTTATTCAACATCTTTATTAACAATTTCCACAAAGTCATACCTAATACCAAAATTGTGCAATACGCTGATGATTACACTTTGATCTGTTATGCCTCTAACCTAAAAGATCTCCAACTTTAACTCAAACTGCCTTCTCTGCTTCAAAATCACCTCTCACTAAATGCCAACAAAACTAAGATCCTTCTATTCTCTCCCTCAAAATCCTTCCCTATTGACAAAATCTTACTCCAAATCACCAGCCTCACCAACTCCATTATCGAGGTTGTACCCTCCGCCAAACATCTTGGTGTAACCATTGATGAACACCTAAAATTTAACAATCACATCCAGCTAAATATCAAGAAAACCCACATAAAACTAGGCCTACTTTACAAAAACAATCACTTCCTCTCTCCTTCCACCAGACTAACTCTCGCCAGAACCTATCTACTTCCCTCTCTACTGTATGGAGCTTCTCTGCTCACTAATGTATCTTCCACACTCACCTCCAAATTGGAAGTATGTTATAATAAAATAGCCAGATTCGCCATGAATGCCAAATCCTCCTCTCAACATGCACCTCCCTACACTCACTAAATTGGCTTGAACTCCCCAATCTACTTGACCTTCACCAAATCACCACAGCCCACAAATTATTGTTCCAACCTGCTAACTGCCCTGCACTATCCAATATTCAGCAACCTTATAACCCCCTCAGACCCCTTAGATCTACCCACCAAAACTTGATCACCATCCATAAACCCAAGTGCCCTGCTGGGAAGCTTCTGCTATCTTATTCCCTAGCTAAAAAATGGAATGCTCTGCCCTCAACACTGAGGACCTGTGACACCCTTAATAACTTCAAAACTCAACTTCATTCTTACCTCTATCTAAACAGGAAATGCAACTGTACTCTTCCACCCATTCCTCTCAAGCTCTCCTCTCCCTTTACTCCAGGCTAACCTTCTTACCTTCCTAACCTCACTTTAAATTGTTGATTATATATCTAACCAAACACCACAATCTAGCCACGATACTATATGCCTGTTTTTACTCCTGAACTAAACTGTATATTTTTTTCTCACTCCTTTGAATGCTACCTGTTGCTTGCAACCCTACTTCCTTTGTAATTAATCATGTAATTAAACTTTGTATTGTGGAGCTTTTCTCCCCGAGCCTCCACTGAAAGCATTCATGTAATTAAACTTTGTATTGTATAGCTTTTTCTCCCCGAGCCTCCACTGAAAGTAGGCTCCCTAAGCCCAGTGGAACTAAACTGTAAATATTTTTTTTTTCTCTTTTTCTCTTTAGAATGCTACCTGTTGTTTGTAATCCTAACTTTCTTTGTAATTAAACGTGTAATTAAACTTTGTATTGTGGAGTTTTTCTCCCCAGGCCTCCACTGAAAATGGACTCCCCAAGCCCAGCGGACCTTCCCGGTCATCAAACTGGAATAAATAAATAAAATAAAAATAATAAATAAATAAACCAACACTGTCTCAGGCACATTAAGCAAACTTTGGGCTCTGGAGGGTTTTCAGACCATAGGCCCTGACTCACACATTTTTTAGGACCATGTATAAATCTATATGTTCTTTTGGATTCACTTTACTGATAAATATACACTTCTTTACTAAACTATTTTAAATTATTTTTACTGGTCAATAAAGGAAGATTTGTTTTAGTGTATGTTTTAAATCTGAGAAGACTGAACATTTTTCTAAGAAATTGCAAAGTAATAATAATATAATTACCAATTTCTGAACATTTCATCCATAAATTTCAACTAAAAATGCTGTTATTATAATACACCATTATCTACTCATGAATTACATCCAGTTTATTGACTATGTACACATCATATGTCTGACTGTGATAAAGTAGCCACATTAAAGTATTCAAACTTGTACTACACAAATGTGCTTTAGTCTTGTTTAAGTTAATATTAGCAGTGGGTTTGTCACTTTCATTGACAAGCAGCAAACATAGGCACAATGTTGAATGATGCACATTAGATGCATTACTGTGGAAAATAGTATTAACAATAGTAATGGTCACAACAATGTATTTTACATTTGCTTCAATCAAACGCATAGTAATTAAAGAAAAAATGTATAACGTGCTTCAAACAAATACAAACTGGAGATTAAAATCATAGTAATGATGGTTTAAATGAACAGATGATAATAAGCTAGGTTACTTCTGCCCCCAGATAATCTCCCCACATTGTTCACAGTTTTAGACCCTTTGCTGAGTGAGTAAATTTCAGACATTCAACTGTGATAAAAATAATGACCATAGGAATGTCTTTTATATTTGTTTCATATAGACAGTCCACACAATAAAGTATCTGTAACTTACTTCTCACAAATCAACACTACTCCTGCATAGTCAGAAAAAACAACTGTTTAAAGTGATCAAATGACAAGAGCATGAGATAGTTTGAACCACAGGTAGCCCCCCACCCCATCAACCAGCAGTTAGAGCCACTTTTTTGACTTTGCACACCACATATGTTGGACTCGTATAAATGTATTTCAGGTTTCATTCATATGAACAGTAATAATAATAAAGTGCTCCCAACTTGTTTCAGAAGAATCACATTGGTCCTATAAAACCAGAGTAACAAGCTAGCAACAACAGTCTGTCATTTTCATCTACAGCCTGCCCTATACCCAGCAATTAAAGCTAGTTTGATGCATGTATATATCTGTTGTCTGTTTAAAATAACATAAAAACAAATAAGTGAAAAAATCATGTGCATGTAGAAATGTATTTCTTTCAACTATTTTACTCAAACACATGGCTACTCCTACAAAAGTCATGCTAATATCTAGTTACCTGTCAAGATAAAAAAAAAAAAAACTTCATGCTATTTAATATTCACAAATTTTCTTCTCCTTGTCACCCCATGAATCATGTGCATTGTGAAACAGTAAGACTGACTAGTTAGGTTCATCTGATCTCATTCAATGGTGCCACAGGGATGTTATTATTTACTTATTTACTTAGCTACTGATTCTAAGTAAAAATGTGGCCTTTCTTTACTTCTAAATAAAAATGTCAGTAATACAATAGCGTGCAGAATCCCTGTTCAAGGCAGCCACAGCTGTGGTTCCCATCACCTGCACAGAACATGGGGTCCTCTAGAGCTATAAGACCTAGACATCTACCTGAATCCTCCCATTATAATCTGCCACTGAAAAGTGCTCCTCCTGTCCTTAGTCTCATTATAATTTTCAAACTGTTGGATTTGGTGTTTAAATGTAAATTCTTCACTGCGGTCTGTAGTTCTTGGATTTATGTCTGTTCTTTTACCTCTTCTTCCTCCTTCTCTAATGAACATTCAGTTTCAGTTTTTGTTGCCCAGTAACACTAGGTTCCTGTACAGCAGAGTTTAATTTTGAAAATGCTAAACACAATTCCTTCTAAACTTTCTCTTTTTCCCCATTCTCTAGCTTAGATATCAGCTTAGCATTTCCTGCTTTTACTGCACCAAGCTGCTCATTATTCTGAACATTTTTTTTTAACTAAGAATTCATGAAAATTACTTAATTGAGAAAGCTATTAACCTCATCAATGCAGTTTTGTTCAGAAGCTATAGCTAGATCTCACAATAGCTTCTTTCTACAGATCCAAGAGGACATGCCCAGTTCCCTTTCTCTTTTATGGAGATGCAGAATCTGAGCTTTCAGTCTCTGACAGGTGCAGTAGACTTCTAAACATTCAAATAAACTATTTTGGGGCATGTTCCACAGCCAGGCAAGGGTTCAAATTATTAGCTTCAGCTAGCTAAGGCAAGCATCTCTTTCATTTTCAGCTTCACTCAGTATCTTAATGACTACCACTTTCTTATGTACTTGCCTTCTTTATAGCAGCTTGCCAATAAACTTCAAAGCACCAAATATAACGATAGCTGCCTGAGCAAGAAACTGCACTCTCTACAAGCCCTTGTCACTCTGTAAGCCACTGACATCAGAGCACTGACAGAGACATGGTTTAAAACAGCAGAGACCACTCCATCTGTGCAGGGCTATAATGCCTTCCACAAGTTTAGATCAGTTACTGCACAGGAGAGGAAAATGGTGGAGATGTGTCAATCTGTATTCAGAAGAGACTCACATCAAGGCTAGTAAACCAGCATGATGCACTAGAGATTCTTCATGTTCAAATAACCATCAAAATGGTCACAGGCCATATATTAGCTAACTGTAGAGCTCCCTCTATAACAAACTAAAGCCACAACATCTATCTATAGGAATTAGAATCACTCAGTCTTAAAGCAATACCATTTTCCTGGGTGATCTAAACTATCCATCTGTAGACATGGGAATCCTATACTACCACAAGTGCACAAGCACAGAGATTCCTGGACTTTGTAAATACAAATGTCCTGTAACAATTAGTCAAAGTACCTACTAGGGGTAATAACATCTTGGATCTTGTCCTTAATAATTTGTAAGTATCTTGCATCATCCGTTATGTATCGTCATCACTTGTTAGGTCTGACCATAAAGCAGTCTCCTTTGAATTAAAATGAAACCAGAGATCCCATCCACCCAACATACTTTTAGAAATTTCTGTCAGACAAACTACATAATCCTAAGTGATACATTGGCAAGGTACAAATCCACATCAAACCCAGTTAACTCCACTGAATAGGCAGAACCGTATACCACCTCACGATTCCAGTATGTCAACAGCTGCATGGATGCAGCTGTACCATGTAGGAACTAGTGCAGGGCAAACCTCAGAAGCAAACCCACATTGTTGAACCCTACTGCCAACAAGCTTATAATAAAATAAAAAGAATTTGAATAGAAGTAAGAAGAACAATTCCTAGAACATTAAAGCCATGGTCATTAAAATAAACAAACAACCCAGGAGCTTAATAAAATCCACCAAAGCCAAGTCTGAGGCTAAAATAGCTATCCAAGCCAAAGACAATCATAATGCATTTTCATTTATATTAGTAATCTAAAAAGCACAGCACAGCAATGCACTGAACTAATTAAGAATGATGTTGTATACACGGAGGCCGAAGCTGTAGTGAACCTACTGGCTGATAAATTTGGCTCTGACTTTATCCCTCTCTCCCCTCCTTATGTCACTCTACATATAGCTGAAACTGTCTCACCTCCCATTATCACACAAAATCTGAGTCCTAAATGTGTTATCAAAAGCTAAAAATACTGCATGGTGGGTCCTGACAATATCCCTGGATTCATCTTAAATAAAATGAAGCACAATTTAGTCACACTCTTAATAACACTGCTCAATCTCTGCCTCCATACAGTATTTTGTATCAAGAGAATGGAGAACAGCTAAAGTCATTCCCTTTCATGAGGGAGGATATTCCATGGACCTAGGGAATTACAGACCCATACGTCTAACCAACCTCTATAGAAAGCCATGAAAAGACTTATTAATTGATCAGGACATAGGGAACTTTCATACACTGGACTAGACTCAGTTTGGATTTGTCATTGGCAAGTCACACTTACTCAAACTGGTGGATTTTTTTTAAAAGGTCACCAAAGCAATGGATGAAGGTAAAACAGTACACACTGTATACCTCAACCTGGCCAAAGCTTATGACACAATTACCAACTCAGGCACAGTAGAAAACCTAAATAAATTGGGAGAAAACCCCTGCTGGATTGCCAAATGGTTCATGGATAGAATCCAGATAATCAAAATAGCAGAAGGTACCTCCAGTAAGAGACCAGTCAACACTGGAGTCCAAAAGGGTTCTGTGCTGGGATCTCTCCTGTTTGGCATCTGCTTTTCTGAAGTAAAAGTCAGTGCCAAAAGGCTTTGGCAGACTAAGCTTGCAGATGACTGCAAGCTAGAAGCAGTTATCAAAACCCCAAATAACTTGGCCATCCTGCAGGAAGGTTTGTCATAAATAAATGTCTGGTGCCAAAATCATGGACTAAAACTAAATGTCAAAAAATGTGTTATAGGGTCATAGGTAGGTACTAGGCTATTGGCCATAGGGCCTATATAAGCCTAGCAAAACAGTACCCTGGCTTTTGCCACCCAAGAAAATTATTTTCCTGTGCCCCTGTCAAGCAGAGCTACAGAAGTGATCCCCAGGGTGAATTTCCTATCTCCTATCCAATCATCAAGATTTTTCTTGAAGAGTGCTAATGAAGAGCTTTGTTTGATATAGATAGGTAGTTTTTTCCAGAGTATGGGAAGTCTCTGAGACAGGAATCTATCCCTCCAGCATGTTTTGTTTATTGTGGTGACAAGGTTAGGGCCCTAGAGCATGTAGCTCAGAGGGATTGGGATTTCTTTACATGGAGCATGTCTAACAGCTCTGGGTTTGACATAGCTTTGTATGTTAGGCAGAGATTGCCTCTGAGCAGGTAATATGCAACAGAGTAAAGCTGGAGTTTTTTGTGACGGTCTGCGTAGGGCATCTGTTTGAGGCTGGTAAACCTCTTTGTGAGGTATTTCTGAGGCCTTTCCAGTTGTTGTAGATGTCTTGTGAGGTACATACCAAAAGGGGTGTTGTACTCTATAATGGGTCTAATGAGTGATGAGTAGAGGGGAACAATGACCTCTTTTTTCCTGGATGAGAAACCTTTTGTGATGAGGTGTGCCATATAGAAGGATTTCCTGACTACTGTGGTGATGTGATTATCAAAGGAGAGACTACTGTCCACCTGTGTCCCAAGGTCTCTTATCACACTTTCGGTGTTAAGTAGACTACCGCCTATGTGGTAGTTCATGGGTACAGAGTTTTTACCAGAAGGGATGACAATGCACTTTTTGGCATTGAGCTTGAGGCCATGGCTTTGACAACAGGCATCTGTCTCAGTGAGGCCCTTTTGTAGGATTTCCACATCATTAGGAGATTTGATTATGGCTCCTAGTTTGCAGTCATCTGCATACTTTGTTAGCCAAAGACCTTCTGTGTTAGCCTGTAGATACCAAACAGGAGAGGAATTAGGACTGAACCCTGTGGTGCTCCACTTGTCAGTTGTCTGAATACTTTGAGAACTCATGTACCCCAGGGAAATACTACATTGAGCAATACACCCCTAAGAGGTGACCCAGTTGACCAGGATTTGAAAACGTATGTTGACATCAACTTAACTTTTGACCGTGTCCATTGTTGTAAGAGAGTCCTTCTGTGTTGCACAGCTTATAATCAATGGTATTGTGTCTAGATTTAGGGATGTAATTGTCCTTTACTCATCACTCATCAGGCCAATCATTGAATATTATGCCCTGTTTGGTATGTATCTGCCAGAGGCATGCAACAACTGTTATGTCCACAGAGATAGCTTACTAAAAGGATACATGGCCTAAACAACATGCCCTACATGGACCAACTCAAAACATTGTCACTGTACTCAATATCCTACAGACTGCTAAGAGGTTACCTGTGTCAGGCATTCACGACATCATCTGACCCTTACTGATGGATTTATTGCCTATTATCAAGTCAAATGTCATCAGAAATACCTGACCTAGGGATCTAAACTGCATCTGCAGCATAAACAGAATGGTTTGGAGGGATATGTATATTTTAGAGAGGATACCAATGCTGAGGAAAAGACTCCCCAGCCACATAAAATGAATTTCATCCCTGTCCAATTTCAAGTGTAACTTAGATATATGGGTGGGGAAACACAACATTTACCCCAAAACTTTACACTATGCTATTAAGGTATAGAGGCAGCTCCTAAGTGCTTTATCATCTGCATGGGTTCCCTCAAATTATCTATGGTATTATCTTATTTATTCTCATTTGGGGTAATATATAACTGTGAAACCATGGGATGATTAAGGCCAATTTATAACCAAAGGGGATAGGTTGTTTTAAATATAGAAAAGGGAAACTGGCTAGGCTTAAAATAGCTTACAAGTGCAGCTAACCTAGTACTTCCCTGTGAGCTTAGGGATAGGGAAATAGTTAGCCCAAATGAGTAAGACTACCTGTAAACCTGTTCCTGAATCCAACCCTACATATTAGGATAGTAAACACCCTTTCCCTAACATTACCAGTAACCAAGACACATACACATATTCCAAACACACCAATGCCTAAGTGTAATAATTAATCTATCCCCTTCCCTAGCCCTTACTCTATGCACACACACACACACACACACACACACACACACACACACACACACACACACACACACACACACACATACACGCATGCACACACACACACACACACACACACACACACACACACACACACACACACACACACACACACACACACACACACACACAAACTCACACATAGTCAAATGCAATAATAAAACTTTTGGTAAATATGAAAAGTTTGGCATTACTACCCAGTCCAACTTACCGTACATTTGCTGTCACACACTTTTAATGATTCCCAGCCTCAACAATGTGATTATTTAAACCAGTTTTGACACCTGAAAATGTTTTGACTAACAGTAAGTTTGCATAAAAGTAAGGTATCTGTATATGTAACTTTGAGAACGATATCTCAAAGTAGGGAGAATACTATGAGATGCCACAATCTTGAGCTTAGTATATACTCCTTTTTCTAACTGTTGGTTCTGTAATTCAGTGGATCAAAGTTATGGTCCTCAAACATTTCACAGGCATCCAGCCTACATATAGTTTCACATCTTAGTCTTAATTTTTAACTTTGTTGTGCCTCCTTACCCTACCTCTGGTTCACTCTTAGCTTATGCACTGCTAAGGCATTTGACACTGCCATGTTGTAAGCACAATTATACAATGACCCCCCCCCCCACCATTAATATTCCAAAACATGCATGCTGATTGATCACCGTGCATGTTGTAAATCAAAGGGCCGGATTCACGAAGACCTGCATGGAGTCTTAGACTCGAGTAAGACTCCATGCAGCCATCATGTCCGATGAGCGATCCAGGAACAGTCTGCAGGGGCATGTAAGAGAGCTCCTAAAACAGCTCTTACATGGACAGGGCTGGGATATGCAAATTACCTCAATTGCAAGCGAAAGGCATGCAAATGAGGTAGATTTGCGATTCAGGAAAACCAAACCTGTCCGAGTAAGAGCAGTGTTATTTGTAGAAATGTACTCAGTTGACAACTGAGTACCATTCTGCAAATAGCAAAACGGAGCCATGACAGCTCCAAACAAAGGTTGCATCCAGTGCAGGAAGCATGCCAATGGCCAAATATATACGGCCATGTGAAATGTTTCTTGATGCAATATGAAAATAAAAATATTTTATTTTTTTTCGCCGATGTCAGATGTTTAAGCATAATGCAGCGCCACGCAAACGGGCTGCACTCTAAAACCCAGAATACTAAAAATTAAAACCCACAAATGTGGATTTTATTGAAATTGTTAATGTACAATGCAAGGGAATGGCAGGCTGAAGACAACATGGCCACTGAGTAGAGGTTGCTAAGGTGGAAAGCTCAGTCTAAGACATGTAACCAAGCATTAGTAGGCAATCCTATGTAAATGAGGGATAGGATAGTGAATCGCAAGTTTACATAGCAAATGAGCACAGTCAGTGGAGTGTAGGAGTAGGATAAGGGGAGTAACACAGTAGAAGATAGATGACATCACAAGGGGGGTATGTATGAAAGAAGTGAAGCTCATTGGAGCAGAGTGGCATGTGTCAGCTGTCATTTACACATCATGGAAAGAGGTGTGTCAACAGGTAGACTAGGGAAAGGCAAGAAATGGAAGGTGTATGCCGTGGATAACCGCAAAGTTTCTTGCTGAGCGGGTATGAGCGCGTGTGCGCACATGTAAACCCGAGTAAGACAGAGTGTGTGCGTGTAAGTGTGATTGCACGCGTTTAAGCCAGAGTAAGCATGTATAAGGCTGTTTAAAGAGTTGTAAGTGCATTTGCGTGTGCGTTTTAACCCAAATAAGCAAGTTTTAGTCCGTGTAAGCATGTGTGAGTGCATGTTAGCTGCTGTGTGCATGTTTGCGCTTGTGTGCACGGCGCTCCCCCCCCGAGGAAACAGAAAGGAAAAAGGAAGCACAACAAATAGTAGGAAGCTACCAGGGAGTACTAGCAGAGCTAGCAGGTGAAAACAATCAGAATCAGGCAATTACACAGGCAGTACATGAGCCCAGCCCAGCCTAGCACTTAAAAATCTGCAAACAACAGTCCATTATGTTTCTCACAACAGACACCGCAGTAAGCTAATAGAAGTGAAAACTGAAAAAAGCTTTACTGAGACAAAGAAATCTTAGGGGCTGCCATTGCTGTTACAAGGTGACATATGCAACATGCTGAGGGTGGTGACAATGTAAATGCTGCTGGACAACCCACAGTGAGGAGATGGAGAAGAGTATACAGGCCCAGGGTAACCTACCAGGGGCTACATGAGTTGGAGATAGTGGAGCAGTATAGAGTTGACAGAGACCTCCTGCAACAAATTGTTGAGCTGTGCAGGTCACGTCTCACACACAGAACCAACAGAGGGGAACCCATCCCAGTAGAAACCAAGGTATGTGTTGGCCTAAGAATATTAGCAACAAGTACCTTCCAGAGACCAACTGGTGATATGATGGGGATATCACAGGCATCAGCATCCAGGGTACTGCACCAGTTCCTGGATGCCATGTCAGCACATGTCAATGATCATGTATATTTCCCCAATTCCCATGAGGTATTGGCCAGCAATATGCATCTCTTCCAGCAAATAGCGGAATACCCTGAGGTGTGAAGCCTACATCCTACATGTATACATTTGTTTCCATTGACAGGTTGTGCGGCTGCTTCTCAGATTGTAGGTCACATATGTATGTATGTGACAAGGCCGTCCACTGTAGTGTTCTGTGGCCAAAGTCATCTGTGGCACACACACCCATGACAGTTATTAAAGAGTAGTGTGAGTGAGGGTATATGCCTGGGGTATATGTCAGACATGGTTATGCACATCAAAGACTGCCAAGAATGGACAGTCTTTATAGGTGTACAGCTGCCTTGTGGATATGCATTCAGGCCTCTAATGTCTTATGTGATACACCTTGGGACTCCACCAATACCTATGGATATGTGGATACCAAGGGACACATGACATAACATGAGGCTGCATGTACACATTGGCACCCAACATACATATTGAGAGCTACCACCTGTGTGGTACTGATGGGATGGTATGTATAGTACATGAGGATGACTATGCCATAGTCAGCTTACTGCTATACAGCATGTATCAGACAACAGGTATCTGTCTGTATGATACCCTTGTGTAGGATATGCGTCCCATCCAGGGAATGTATTGTAGGCCAAGCATGCATTTCCAGATTTGGATGGACACATCCCTAGTGTGTCTGCATATACCTAAGGGAGCTATATGCCAAACAGGTGTGGTCACAGGAATGGGTGGCGGTCATTACCACTGGTTAGTGTTATAGTGTAGCACCGGAAGGATCCAATTGTTACTGAGTTCCTTACTACTGTGTGTCATTTGTCAGGACATTATCCAATGATTGCTTATAGTCATGCTGTTGAGGTTGTGTATACTACCAGACCACAAATCATTGACAGATATTAACGGTATCACCCACAGCATAGTGTCAACCCATGTCTTACACATGTCTACCCTTGTTAGTACATAACTGTAGTAGAATGCATGCTGGCCATTGAAAGATACTATGAGATGTTAACAATGTGTACGACAGGGTATGCCACACATCCCATGTGTCCACTATGCACGTACATGCAGACAGTGTGCACCCACCATGTTCACAGATGTACACTTGCTAATCTGTACTGCACACATCACACACATACTGTCCACTCACTAACACATGCTGGCAACACAATACACTTCAGCCAAGTGGCACATGGGTAACAATACATACTCAGACCTAGCAGACCTATCAGTGGTATAAACAATGCTACATTGACAATCAGAGCTTTGATGCATAATGTCTGCTCAGATATACCTACAAGAATGTTGTTACACTTCCTTGTTGACGACTTGCTATTATTGCTACACTGCTATAGTGTCATCCTGTGCATCAACACCATGTTAGTCTGTCCGTCCGTCAATGATGCAGATGACAGGAGGCGACACAGTATCATCATATGCACAGGGCGTTTTGTTGTTTGCCAGAGCCTGACATTGACCCATCCAATTGACATGTGTGTGTGTGTGTGTGTGTGTGTGTGTGTGTGTGTGTGTGTGTGTATGTGTGCATGTGCGTCTGTGTGTGAGGGACAACAGTACAGCATGGGCCAATGTTGATGTAATGTGTGTGTGTATGTGTGAGCCGTAGTTGTTTGGTTAATGTGTGTGTGTCTGCATGCACAAAGCTTCACCATGTGGCAGCCATATACGGCAGTTTGTGGGACAGCCGCAGACTGTACCTGCTAGGCTGTACAGATCACTGACTACGGCCACGGACACAGTACCTGTGCCTGGCAGGGGTTTTACGGACAGTATCGGGTACCAACCCTGACTGGGTGCTGTCATCAGAGGCAGAGGTATGATGACTGAACCCATGTCCCTGCTGGGACTGGCCAGGGCCACGTGCACATGGTCTACTTGGATGGTCAATGGATAGGCCAGCCCCAGCATTGCTGGGGCTGGTACTGCTACTACAGGAGCGGCTGTGAATTGTGGGCCATCTGCGACCATTGCCAGCTGTTGCTGTTGCTGACATGCCTCCGCGTCGATGTTGCAAATGTCCCGCACGATCCTGGCTCACAGAAGACATGTTGTGGAGGGCATCTATTGTCTCCCCCAACATCTATTAACGACCTCGGTGTAAGTCCGGATGGCACTGGCAAGGTCACAGATGCTGTCATTGATAGCGGTGTAATGTGCCCTCTGCGTCCTAAGTCCCTGCCTGGTGTACTGTTCCATACCTGACTGAGCCTGCATTACAGCCCGGAACATACTGGTCATCATAAGACCTGTGAGGGCACGCCTGCCAGGGGCAATATGACCAGTGGTACTCCCTCGAGAACCCCTGGACCTCCGCCTATGTGGTACCATTCCAGGTCTATGGCTATGGCTGCTGTGAGGGGACGCAAGTGCCATTGGTACCACACTCTCCTGGTCAATGCCAACTGTATGCTGTCCCTCGCCTATGGCCATTGGTGGTGAGAGATGTATTGACAGTATGAGTGTGCACCTAGATGGGGTTGAACACTGTGTACTGTTGATTGGGGAACCAATGACAGACCCTGTCAAATCTTCCTGTGCCAAAATACATGTGTCATCATCACCACTATTCATGACAGTGGCTTCAGCTTGCCTGCTGCTTTCATCAACCCCTAACTCAGCACCTGTGAGAGGAAGACAGGAAACACACTTTACGGTCTGCACATGCACACATGCACACATGCACAGATGCACACATGAACACATGGACACATGCACACATAAACACTAATACACTCCTCACTACAGCACATACACACACATACCAGCAATCCAACACATACTCTATAGTAGGTGAAGGTGGGTGTCAGTATCACAAGGTAGACAGTCAACACACATGTGTTAGCATGCAGAATATGTGTTGCACAAGACCATGCAGTGCAAGTGTAGATGCCCCTATTAAATGGCAGTATACATGGCTTTGATGCAACTGTGTAGTTGTTCAGTGATTGGCTGCACCCTAGACCACAATGTGTACATGGACACAACATTGCTGTGCAGGTATTATCAGCTCTGCAATGCCCTGTGCATCATCACTCACAAGTATACATGCCATGGCTGCATGTGTTGTCTGTGTGACACATAGATATCCATGTCTGAGTACAGTGTCTGTGTCCATAGCAGATAATAGTGTAGCACATGCATGCTATGTACACACACGGGATGTGCGGTGCATGTTGATGTAAAGGAATCCCAATGCTCGACATGGCCAGTGTACAGTGGTTATGGTGAGTGTGGGACATATTACAGATATATGGGTGTCAGACATGGCATGGCATGCTACATGACTGCAACATTAAACACCACACATACCCAATGTGTGTCAAGTGACCTATACACCCACTAGCATTCCAGGACATATATGTGACACTTTGGCTGGTGACTGCTGTGCATATTGTGTATACTGGCATATGTAAGCACACAAACAACATGCTATGCATATTGTGTATAGATGCATATGTTTGCACACACACAACACTGAGGTGCAAAGCAATGACTGCTATGAGTAGTACTGTGGTCACTGTAACTGGATGGGGTGTAGCACCCTGTGCCATCATCAACATACATCTTGTGGTCACTCACAGCTACTAATGTGTGCAAGACCACCACCTAGCATGCTGTACCTGAACTGCAGTGCCGTGGCTACATTCACAATTACACAGCCACCTTGTACATGGGTGTGTGAGGTGCCCAATAGGGAGCATTGCCTAACATGACTGTGTTATGTGTTGCAGAGTGTTGCACAGCCCCATGATAGGCCTCTACCCCTGAGGTCCATCATGTGTGTGCATGACATGTAGGATACTGAAGCGTGACCTTACAGCGGGTGTGTGGTAATGCCAAATGTAGCATGTTTTCATGTACTGCGTATGATAAACGTGTTCTGTTGTGTACAGCTGTAGCAACTATGCATATCCAATGTGCAGTACAGTGTTGCCACAATTGTGTCTGCTGTACTGTGCATTGCATGTGATTGAGGCAGCTACTAACTTTACTGAGATGATTGATGTTTCACAGCAAACATGCATTATGCAGAGGTGTGTTATGTGTACATGGCCTACACCTCACCTATGACATGCACATTTCATTACCAATATTAAAGTGTTAACACACTCACCAGCATGTATCGTCTGCCCTGCTGTCACACCAGAGGGACCTAGAAGAATATGACACAGTTTGTCAGTGGCCACAACTGTGGCATTGCTACTGTGAGTGTGCTAAATGACAGTGGAATAACAGTCAACAGTTACAGGTGTACTGATACTATTCCAAATATCAGTATTGCACATGTTAGGCAGCACAACTGCTAAACACACAGAACACATCTCACATATGCATATTCTAACAATACAGGTAACGGTAGTCTACAGCTAGGGCGTATTACCTGCATGCTCCATGTCATCCTTCTGCGTGGCTCCGACCTCCATGATGACACATGTGTGACACTGTTGCTGCTGTAGGCCAGGAGCCACCATGCTTAGGAGCAGCACTTCCACTCTGGTTTGGAGGAGATGTATGGCCGCCCCAACACCTGTGGCAAGCTGTTGCCTATGGATATCAGACACATGCCGCCAGACATGTCTAATTAAATCACTGCAGTAATGGCGTACCTGCTCATATGTCCGGTTATACATGCCTATGTCATTTACCCAGCGAACAAGGTCTTGCCACAGTGCAGTACAGTCATGCTGGTGTTGGCTGGCCCTGGAAAAAAGCAGGTTATAGTGCTGCACAAGGCTGTTCAAAATTTCCTGCTCCTCTGCAGCTGAATATGATGGATTACATTGATGAGCTATAATCCTGGAAGACAATTAAATGATATGTGTGAGCATGTCATGTGGCACACTTAACATTATGAAGTACAGATATCACTTAACTGCCATATATAGCATCTATCTGTCTATCAGAGGATACACACATTCAATACCACATATCAGTGCTCAGCCCACAACTGGATGACAGTGCCTGCAACACTCCATATAACAAACCAGTATACACCAGTAGTCGGCACACTGTTTGGGATACAATGCACAACCTCACCCCGGGGGTATATATCAAGCTAATGCATGAAGAAATATGTCATCCAATGCAATGAATGTCATGTACATTTACAGTATTACCAGTAAACCACCCTAGTC